>NC_139824.1:14847711-14850211 GCF_963457635.1 Microchirus variegatus
CGTCATTTCCAGGTTTGACAAACACTGATCAACGTTTTTTTTTACATTTTATGGCCCAAACGATTTATCGGTTAATCGAGAAAATAAAACTAATTTATTGTTAAAGGTTTTTTTTTTGCTGATTTAGGATCATTTCTGATGTGCTGAATCCAAAAATCACATTGGTTTTGCTCAATCAGGTCAACTTGCTGAACAAAGCTACATATTTGTTTACATTTACAGGTATTTTCATGTCATATGATGCAAAATTCTTTCATATTTCTTGCAATAAACACATTCTGAAGATTTTGCATGTGTCAATTTATGACTAATTGTTTTTTTTTTTATATATTACAAGTGAATGAAATGGCTTCGACGAGAAGATCTTGCAAAAAATAAGCCTAAGACGTATTCTGCTAAATCTGCGCTGAATACGGCGTTGTTCCCGACAGGAATCTAGTCACAAGTTTCATAAACCGTGCTAATTTTGGTATTAAATGTGGAATATTATAATGTCACAAAAATGTCATCAATGTAGTCAGAAGATCGGATTTTTCAAAATCAAATTAGTATAAAAACCTGACCTGATTGAGAAAATCGGATGTCATTTTTGGATTTCGGCGGTCCCAATAGTCCTAATTCAGTTGAAAAGACATAGACAACTTACAATATTTTTTGTAACCCAGTGTAATCGACAGATTAAATAACTAAATCGTCAGTTGCAGCTCTACACTCATCACTAGAATCACACACGGTGCTCGCTGACACAGTTTAAGAACCAAGTAGCAAATACAAAGCAAAGAGCTAAGTGAATAATTCACTTTCATTTGAAAACATCGACAACAACAAAATGCGTTTGACAGAGCAAAGTAAAATCCTCAGACTCTTCTGCCAATCTCAACCACTCCACATCCACAGTCTTATCATTCATAAGACAAAAACACTTCAAGAGAGATAAAAAATCCTGTTTTTTCACACGCTTATGACAGAACACCTGGCTCTGAAGGAAAAGTCCTCGATGTCTTGCCAGCGACAGTGACAAAAAAAAAAAAAAAAAAAAAAAAAACGTGAACAGCAGGCTGGAGATGTACTTCTCAAAGCGAACTCATGCTCGGCCTCTCACACATCAATCACCTCAGCAGCCTCTGAGTCGACGGTGACAAGGACAAGAACCTGTGCAGGAAACACCAGGGTGAGGTAAAGGAACTACAGATCCCATACAGATATGGTCCTCGTGGGACAGAGAGAGAGTCGCTGGTCTGTGAGCAGTCATTCCCTCCTGCTACTGTTGGAAATGATCCCACTGGGGAAATACTCCTCAAACATTCTACAACACTGTGGTCTGCAGCAAGCGTAGATTTATTCCGTGGTCCCCGCTGCAGATCGTTTCAGGTTTGTCCGTTGGGAGAAAGGAAAATATACACGATATGTGAAAAGCTTGGCTCCAAAAACATAAAACATTTACAAACGTTTTTTTATATATATATAATTCTCCTCTCAGGTGTAAAACCACTCACATCATCATTATCCATCATCTGTATTTTGGATGTTTTACTAAGTTGGAAATGGCCGACAGGAAAATAAAGAATGTAATGGGTGGTCACATATGAAGTGTACAGAGGAGGATTAGGGCCACACAGGAAACAAATATTTGAGTTTTGACTTTAAAGTCAGGAGTCTGATTATAAATTCTGACAATAAAATCAGAATTCTGAGTTTTAAAGTCTGACTTCCGAGCTTTAAATTGAGAATTCTGAGTTTTAAGTCAGAATTTTGAGTTTCAAAGTCAGAATTCTGAGCTTTAAAGTCTGACTTCTGAGCTTTAAAGTCAGAATTCTGAGTTTTGTTATATGAATTCTGAGTTTTAAAGTTGGAATTCTGAGTTTTAAAGTCTGACTTCTGATCTTTAAAGTCAGAATAGTCAGAATTCTGAGCTTTGTAGTATGAATTCTGAGTTTTAAAGTTGGAATTCTGAGTTTAAACTCAAAACTCAAATGTTTTTTTTCCCTGTATGGCCCTAATCCTCTTCCGTAGAAGTGTAAGGTGTGTCACTAAATGTTTGATTAAAAGCAAAAGACGTTAATTAATATAGATAATTGAATATGTTTATGCTCCATCATAATAAACAACATGAAACTCCTTCATTAATGCTAATATTAGCTCTGTATGATCAGTATTATGATTAATATGAGTCCCTTACACACTTGCATTAAAACTAGGGATAGACAGATTATTGGCGCCGATATTTGGAATATCGGCCGGTAAGAGATCAATTTATTTTTTTACTTCAGTTAACTTTATAAGAGATGTTGCTGACCCTGGGAAAGTCCCTGCACTTTTTGTTTTTGTTTGAAATTAAAACAAAGATAAGTGAAAGATAAAATAACATTTCAGTTATATTGAAAATTTTGAGAGAAAAAAAAAATTATGTAATGTAGAAAACTTTAGGGAGCTATTTATTTGTTTAGGTTTTTATTGCATTTAAATGTTAAAGTGAAGTGTTGGCGTTTGTATTATTTAA
>NC_139824.1:14855211-15053684 GCF_963457635.1 Microchirus variegatus
ACAACGGCAGTGTGATTTGCACTGCGGCGCCCCTTTAATTAAAAAAATTAAAAAATGTGAATTGTGATGTTTACCGAGAACAAAGTTGGAGTGGAGCGGAGGCCAATGATTATATATCTTAACGGTGGAGCGTGCATGCGGGTTACTTTGCAGAAGTCTGGTGTCATTGGCACATGATTTAATTAAAAGGCAAACACAGTGGACAAGTGTGCATAATGGCTGCGGCGTGGCACTCTTTCAAAAACGCTGTTAATGAGTGTGTCCTGCAGACATCAGGAGAGGGATCAACATCTTTGTCTAAATGCTGAGTGACTTAAAGTACTATTTATTTTAAAAGCTTCATTTTTTAAAGGGTTAGTTAAGTTTCCGTGCTTGTGCATATCGTTAAAATCGAAGGTGGCAGGTGGAAGTTGTGCCACAAAACCGGCGCAGTTCTCCGACAATTTATTCTCCTTCGATATTGAATTGTACTCTCGACTCAGTGCAAACTAAAAGAAACATTTCCAACTCTTCTCCTCCTGTGAAAGAATCTCCCAGCAGGTGGCACCTCTCTCCTCCCACATGTGCACTGTAGGGAAGAGAATCATCTTCTCAAATCAGCCCTTGTCTCCTTTTTTTTTTTTGGAGCATGATTTCTGGGGCTGGAAGCACTTCCCGTAGCAAACTCTTAGAAATAAGGGTTCTGGGGTTCTTGGTAACACTAATGGTTCCAGTAAGAACCATTTTGATCCAGAGAACCCTTTAAAACCCCTTAAAACCCCTCCGCCTTTATAAAAAGGTTCTACCTGGAGCCAAAAAAGGTTCTCCTACTAAGCACTTTTATTTCTAAGTGTGTACTGAACGAGACTCATATCTAAGTAGCATTACTTTCAAACTTTACACAGGCCTCCCTGTAGGTGCAGTCGTTTGAGTAATAGATGAAGAAGAGAGTCCATAAACACACACACACGCACACATATCATAGAGATTCACTAGTGCTGTATTATCAAGGCATTAGATTTAGCTTTGCCCTGCCTCATTTGCTGTCTCCTACTTATCAGAAAGTTGCCGAGCCCCCTGAGAGGCGGTGGCTGCAGCCATTATGAGATGGTAGAGGATGGTAGTTAATGAATCCATGGATCAATCTATATAGGGGGTAAAACTGCATAGGACCCAGTCGGTGGTCTATATGTGTTTCAGGTGAGTCAAAACAAGACAATGGCTTAATGGCTATTAACGTAACAGTGACAGAACTCTTGTCATTGAGGACTTTAGCACAGAGTTGACATCAACGACTGCATCTGCAAGCAGCTACGCTTCCCTTAATAATGCTATTGCTGGAACAATCAAACATGGCACTGCAATGACACAGACCTATGACATAAAACATAGGTCTAATACTTCAGGAAGTGGACTACAAAGCAGGGCATTGTGGGTAAACACAACAAAAACATACACGGTGCGTGTAGAACGATATGTGTCATATGTTCACATTAAACCATAGGATTTGACGCAGCTCCCGGTTTTGCTCTCAAGTTGTCCTGAATTAAACCAGCAGACGAGCGAGTGTTCTCTTCTCCTTCAGTAATTCTCGATGCAGCGCCGCCTCAGGCGAGGAGGGGAATATATTATTCAAAAGGTTCGGTTCGTTTCACTGAAGCGCAAAAGTGTGGAAGCAAATTCTGACGGGCTGAACGTTGCTAGCCCAAATCGTACCGAGTCTCGAGGAATAGATGTGTTGATTGTTTACATTCATTAAGATAATGTTTACTACTTTCTCTCTCCCAGTGAATGATCCATGAGTCTACAGTCGGTGGTGTTGCTGCTCATTAATGTGTTTTTGGAGCGTGTGACGGAAGTTTGTGCGTTTTCAAATTAGAATTTTGACCTGACCTTTAAATTAAAAGACGTTACATGATTTACATGTCTGTTGCACTGGAAATAAGTGACAAGTAAAATGAAATGACTGCTTGCTAAAAAAAATCCACCACGGTGGTTTGTCACTACAGAACAGAGATGTTAGCGATGTCGGTGAATGGATGGACAGATGGATGGGTGAATATTCACAAGTGCAATGTGTGTAACACACATATGCCGTTAAAGAGCAACAGAGAAGGAGCACAAAATGCCCTCGGGTTATCTGGCAAACTTGATCCTTGCTACTTCACTTGAATATTACTCGGCTTAGTGGCTGTTGCAAGAAGCCGTCAAATATGTATGTCAAGATTGTTTTCATTTTCCCCCTCCACGGTTACCCCCAAAGATCATGTGCTGAGGCTTTGGGACGCTCTCTTTGGTTGTGGTTGTATAAAACAGTAGATCAGGCCTTTGGGCTCGAATGGATGTCAACTCAGGTTATGTTTCTCCAAAGAACATCACACTAGTACACACACACACACACACACACACACACACACACACACACACACATACGCAAACACATGAGGTTCACTTTTCATTCAATATGCAAATTAAAAGCGCAGTTCATTTGCTGATGAAAGAGGATTCATGCTCAATTATATCTTAATGGTTTGGATATAACAGCGTGCTCAGACCAAGATAGTTTTATTAGGCCTTCTTTTAATTAGGTCAAATTTGACATAAATTTCCAGACTCCCATGAAGTAGACTCAAAGTGAACTGACCTGACAAACACCAGTGCACTATTCATTATGTCTCTTTTCCAGAGCCAGACCAAGCCTTTAAGGGCCCCGAAGCAGAATTTGGTGTCACCTTAAGACCATTGTTACTGTAATGTTTGATCTGGAGCTGCAACTCACGATTATTAACGTTGATCAGTGTTTGTCAAACCTGGAAATGACGACGTTCTCAAATGTCTTGTTTTGTCTACAAACCAAAATGATTCAGTTTGAATGATTTCTTTGTTATGTGGAGCAAAGAAAAAAAGAAAACATTCAAGAGAAGCTAAAACAATCAGAAATCTGGTTTTAATCACGCAAAAAGCTTCAAAATAGTTGACGATCAATTAAGTAATTGATTAGTAATTTATGCATCGATTGTTTCAGCTCACGACATAGTATAGTATGACATTTTTGTCAAAAATTGGAGCAAAACATTGAAAAATTGTCAAACTTTGGACAACATAGTATAGTATGATTTTTTTGTCAAATTTTGGACCACATTTTTTTTTTCAAAAAAATTGTGAAACTATGGAAAACATGGTATAAAGTATGACATTTTGTCAAATTTTGGACCAAAATTTTTTGTTTTTTCAAAAAAATGGTCAAACTTTAGACGACATTATTTAAAGTATGACGTTTTTGTCAAATTTTGGACCAACATTTTTGTTTTTTCAAAAAAATGGTCAAACTTTGGACGACATAGTATATAGTATGACATTTTTGTCAAATTTTTGTCAATTTTTTTTTTTACAATTTTAGACGACATAGTATCGTATTTAGACGACATAGTATCGTATGGTACTCTTTCATGTCCTGTATGAAGGCAGCAGCCAACAGGAATCGACTCAACTATTAGCACCTGTTGACATTAATTAGATATTGTATAAAAGTCCCAGTGTGCTTTGCTGAAGCGTCAGGCCCAGCTCTGCTCTCTCTGTCATGGACTGACACTTCCTCTCTCCTCCCTACTCCAAAATTAACATGCACACTAATGCATGCACAGCATGCACACACCACAGGGCAAACTGCGGCCATCGCTTTCCATAGAAAATTGTCTAAAGAGCGTGAGTGGGTCCAGCAACACGCCCGGGCTTATTCCTGTGGTGCAATGGGATGGAAAGAGGAGGGCAGAGGGAGAAAAATGAGTAAAAGTCAGGAAGGGGCAGAGGGAGGGAGGGAGAGAGGGTGTGGGGGAGAGGTAAAGATATGTGACCTCTCTGTGTAGTTTGTCAGTCTTTGTTTACTCTCTGCCAGCCATAACTGCCCACTAATAGCTGGTACACAGAACTCTATGGCCCAACCAATAACAGGATGTGTGTGTCAGTGTGTGTCAGTGTGTGTGTGTGTGTATTATCCCCTAAACTGTTAGCCAATAATGTTTTTTTTTAGTTGGAAAACCAGTGGCAGTTGCTGGTCTTTCAAACAGATGAAGCTCATTTGAAGCGCAGTTATTTAAACATAAATTCTCACATAAATTTTGCAAATGAACAACTACAACAAGGAAAGACGATAATTATGTAAAACTGAAACGATATAATAGTGTTTTTTATTTACAGCGTATATGTACAAACGAAAATGGACTACTTCGCCGAGGCAAATAGCGCACGACGACCAGCTGTCTGCAGACTTCACTCGCAAAAATCCACACTGGACTGGAGGCAGAGAAGGCGCCGCTGTCCAACGCTGTCAATCAAAAACTGGCTCCGCCTTTCAGACAGGGCTCCACCGACTCCCAGAGAAGCTGAGCTACCGTGGAAGTGACGTTTTTTCCGCATTTCCGCATTTTGTTCAATCACCGTCAAGTGGTTTTTAATGCGGAGGCTGCTACAGGAATACGCAAATCACGGATAACGGATCCTCTTAACGTGATTTCGCAATAAACGGCGACACTGCTACAGTGCCGTGGGCGGAGTCGTCATAGCACGGCTGCATGAAACTGCCGCTACCACATAGTGACTTTTAAAGCAGTTGTTGTCGCAGTTGTTGTCGCTGTAACTGAATCATTAGAATCAGTCAATTAAAGAGATTTATTCACAGAATCGTTCAGTACTTCCTGCATGACTGGAATGCAGACGCCGCCACTGAACTGAGCTGGAAAAGGTTGTGATGTCTAAATAGACCTTTGACTCCTCTGTTAAATGTTGAGATTGTAGACATTTCCTTATATATGTTGGAGATTAACGCACATTTTCAGGATTTTTAAGTCTTTTAACTGATCTATAGTTTGTGTTGGACGTCTCGCTCATGACCAGAATCCAGTGATCCAGCAGTCTGTCGACAGTTTACTTCAATCATCCATCAGTTGACTTTTATTTCACTGGTTCCCTGACCTTTTGACCTTTCCCTATAACACCAAGAGACAAAAAAACAGTTCCTAATGAGGCAGAAACTTTAGTTTTGGTTTGAAATGTGGTTACGGTTAAGAATAAGGTCTGGTTTGGCATAAATTGGTAAAGGTTTGGAATAACAGTTCTTTAGACTGTCAATGCAATATCCTAAGGAAAAATATAGCTGCACAAATGTGTGTGTTTGTGTTTGCGAGTGTGTACGTGCGGGACTCCCTGTTCTCCAGCCAGGCTGGGCAGCACTGTCAGCCTGAGTAGAAATTATAAATGCAGAGGGTGTTTAACAGAAGAGCAGCAGCAGCAGCAGCAGCGTGGAAGCCCCGGCAGTGTTCAACAGCAGCAGCAGCAGCAGCAGCAGCAGCAGCGATGCTGCATTGCGCTCCTCACGGAGCAGGTTGGCCCGGGGAGACACGACAACCTCCTCCCAGCAGCGTGGACATGTGTATAGTATAGTGTGCGACTACCTATAGAAGAGGACCATGTCTGACAAATAAAGAGAGAAATGATTGATGCATTTTCCATCATAAATGCTTGCTGCGCTGACTGACTGCACGTCATGAATAGGCTATTAAAGGCAATTCTTGTTAAAAAAAGGAGAGCGAGCGTTGATCGTTCCTGTCTCCTTCAGGGAAATAGTGAATGAAAACCTTCTCACACTTTGCCCGGGCAAAAAAAAAAAAGAAAAAAAAGAAAAAGCGCTGCAGCAGCAGAATGATGACTGAGCTGACTTGTGTTAAAGCCACATCACTCTCTCTCTCTTTGTCCTTTTGTATGGATATGTGTGAATAAAGATATTTCCACACACACACACACACACACACCAGGAGCTGTCAGTGGCCGGGACACCAAGCCATTTAATCTTCCTGTATGACAGAGAGAGAGAGAGAGAGAGAGGGAGAGAGGGGGGGGGGGGGGTGGTAGTGAGGTCTGTCCCCGGTAACACACACACACACGCGCGGCGACCAAACACCGCCTCTCCCGTTACAGCTCAACGATCGAGTTACGCGCGGCCGGAGAGAATGTTGCAGTAGCGCAGGCGAGAGAGAGAGAGAGAGAGAGAGAGAGAGAGAGAGAGAGAGAGAGAGAGAGAGAGAGACACTGCAGCATCGCTGGAGATCAGCAGCAGCAGCAGCAGCAGCAGTAGTCACAAGCAGTGCAGGTGAGAGAGGGAGGGGGAAAAAAAGAGAAAGAAGCAGCAGAGCCAGAGGAGGAGGAGGCGCATGTGGAAGAGAGAGAGAGAGTGAGAGAGAGAGCGAGAGAGAGAGAATGCGGGACTCTTGGAAAAAGCCGCATCTCCACTCTCAGTCCATCACCGACAGCATCCCGAGCACAGGATGTTTCACAGGATTACACTAAACTGATGCCGGGATCTCTTTTCTTTGGCTGCACAAAAGACAACGCTGCCAATTTGCTCTTTTAGTGTTTTTTTGTTTTTTTAAATGACGAATAAAACATGATGAGAAAGTCGCGCTGAAAAGCCACTATTGTCTCCCCCCCCCTCCTCCTTGTAACTTGCGTGAAGGAATCCCACGGCTTGGCACGTTGCTCCACTGCGGGGAAAAAACGCAGCTGGATCCGGAGGTAAGAGCAGATCCAGCAGCAGCTGAAAAGACTTTATTCTCTTTCAAAATTCAAAGTGATTCTTCTTCATTTTTTTTTTTTTTTAATTCCTCTTTGAGGATGCGAGTGGTTTCTCTTTTGCTTTCCGCGGCGTCCTGAGAGCAGAGCAGAGCAGTGTGCGGTGTTTTCCTCCCTCTCTCTCCGCTCTTTTGTGTAGCGGTGCTGCATTGCAGTTTTTAACTGTGGAAAAACGCGAGAAAAGTCGCTGTCCCGAATGTGACTGGAATTAAAAAAAAAAACAAAAAAAAAAAACACGCACTCGCACACATGGACATTATAAAGTGCTAAGCGTGCGGCAGCGGGACAGTTTTACGCGCAGACCACGGCGCAAGTGCGAGTGAAGTGGATTAATTAACGACGCTGCTTGAATTAGTTTCCTTTATTTCTTTCGCTGCAAGATGGCTTTCCTGATATCGCTGTGGTGCGAACGGCACCGCAAGACAACGGGATTAGTCTTGTAGAAGTTGTTCAATAAAAGAAAAAAGGAGGTGGAGGAGGAGGATAAAGGAAAAGGAGACTGCAGCGCTGAAGTGAACTGAAGTGCAGAAGCTTTTCCCCGGACCTCAGTCCGCAGAGAGCGATAGAGAGAGAAGGCAAGAAAGGATAAATCAAACACCCACGCTGTGAGGTAATCTACACCAGACCACAAAACACCAATAAAGCCGCAGCTGGGAGACGCACAGAGCAGGGGAAGGAAAGAAGGAGCCATGCAGAGGCTTGGTGCAGTGCACTCCTCCGCGACGCAGGCTCTCGTCAGCCTCGTGGTCTTAGTCCTGCAGCTGCTGACTCAGCCGCCGGGTGCAGACTCAGCTCTCCGGTACCGGGTGGCAGAAGAGGGCCCTCCCGATGTCAAGATTGGCAACGTGGCCACCGATCTGGGCCTCACGGCGGGCACGGGCAGCGGGGACGTCACCTTTGCCCTGGAGAGTGGCTCCGAATACTTCAAGATCGACAACGTGACAGGTGAGCTGACGACGGGCCCGCGGCGCATCGACAGAGAGAAGCTCCCACAGTGCCAGATGATATTCGACGAGAACGAATGTTTCCTGGACTTTGAGGTGTCGGTGATCGGCCCACTGCAGAGCTGGGTGGACCTGTTCGAAGGCCGCGTGGTCATCACGGACATCAACGACAACACACCTTCATTCCCCTCACCTGTGCTCCAGCTCTCGGTGGAGGAGAACCGCCCAATAGGCACCCTTTACCTCCTGCCTACAGCCACAGACAGGGATTTTGGGAGGAACGGCATCGACAGGTACGAGCTGATCCAAGACGGCGGAGCCGCAAGCTCAGCGAGGCGCACGACAGGAGGAAACCCCATCGCTAGAGTGGATGGACTTGGGGACCGGAGAGGGCGAAGTGGAGATAACGGAGGAGGAGCGAGGAGCACCGTGTTTGAGCTACAAGTTGCGGACATCCCAGATGGTGAAAAACAGCCACAGCTCATTGTGAAAGGCACGCTCGACCGCGAGCTCAAGGACTCGTACGAGCTCATCCTGAGGGTTCGAGATGGAGGGAACCCACCTCGTTCCTCCCAGGCCCTGCTTCGCGTGTCCATCACAGACGTGAACGACAACAGCCCGCAGTTCGAGAGGTCCATGTACGAAGCGGAAATGGCCGAAAACGCTCCTCCGGGTACACCTGTGCTCCAGGTCAGGGCCTCGGACCGCGACATCGGAGTCAACGGGCAGGTGGAGTACGTGTTCGGAGCCGCCACCGAGTCCGTCAGGCGTCTGCTGCGGCTGGACGAGGCGACCGGATGGCTGAGCGTCCTGCACAGGATCGACAGGGAAGAAGTGGCTCAGCTGAGGTTCACGGTCACAGCCAGGGACAGGGGTCAACCGCCGCGCACCGACCGAACCACCGTCGTGTTGGCCGTGCGGGACGAAAACGACAACGTCCCGGTCGTGGAGATACGAAAGATCGGGCGGATCCCCGTACGAGACGGTGCGTCGCTGGTGCCCGAAAACGTCCTGGTGGACACGCCGGTGGCTCTGGTGCAGGTGTCGGACCGAGACCAGGGGGAGAACGGGGCCGTGACGTGCACGGTTGTGGGAGATGTTCCGTTCACACTGAAGCCGGCAGGTGAAACAGCACTCCCACCACTGCCTGCAGACGAGGCCTTTGACAGGTGAGCCAAAACCCTAACCCAAAGGTAACCATTGACTTTCTGTGTATTAGTAAGCAGTCCCTTCAACAGTGATATTTCCGGGACTTCTGCTTTCGTTATGCACACGATCCAATACTCACTTCCTGTGATGCGTGTTAGACGTCTTATTGAGGGACAATAAAAACGATAATGCGAAGATAATTACAGGTACTGATGCATTCCAAACATGATGAAACATGACTCACCGCTTCCCTTACCTGAGGGGCGACAAAAACACAAACTTAATGTGTCATAATAGGCAAATAAAAACAAAATGGTATGTGCCATTACGTCTGATTCAAATGCACCAAGAGCAATTTAGTTCAAAACGTTTAAAATGGCATTTTCCTGATAGGATGACGCACACAGAAGACAAGTTTTGCTGTCCAATCCTGAAAACAGCACTATCATACAGATATATATACAGATGCTTCAAGTCTGATACAGCACTCCTCCAGGAGTATTATATTATATTATATTTCTCACAGAGTTCAGAGAAACACAACAGTGTCTCAAGTGTTTTTGCAGGCATTTAATTGAAGCTCGGTTCAAACGCTGCCACTCACTCACCGAGGTTACACAGTCGTTACAGACTGATTCTAGACTTTTTCTAATATAGTTCCATGACTGCAAACGTCATCGCTTTAAGGTTTTTTGCTTTTGAATAGGAGTACGGCAAATGGAAAAGGCAATTCTACGTCATTAGCGGTGCAACTACTTTTCATAAAGTCGGTTGTCGTAACGAAGACAAAGGACATTCTTCAGTTAAAGTAACACGAGAGGTTTTTCCAGTATAAAAGAATTGCAGATTTAATTAGGCCTAATTAGTATTGCCGTGTCTCTGCAGATGACAGCAATTACTAAGTCTTTTGAAATCTACTATGTATAAAGATTAAAGCCGAAGCACTTAGTTGATTAATCCAATCGAAGATTGATGAAAAATATGCCCCATTTTCTTTGATAGTAAATCTCTCTAATAACATGTTTCATGCTACCTTTTTTTGGTGAAATCTAAGTTTACTCCTTGTTGTCAGGTGTTGGATTTGCAGCTCAAATCATTGTCAAGTACAAGCCTTGGGGGCTAGGGAACTAGCAATTTGGGCTGCCACCTTAGGCGTAGATAACACCATGTTTTTTCATTATGTGCTGATTTTTTTTTTTTTAGCAGATAATAGAACACCCCTCCCCTAAAATGAACAACACAGTAACTACCCACAAAACAATTTTTTTAGTTTGCCAGCACCCTGGTGGCAAATTATCTACTTCATTAAAAGTGAAGAACACAAGTGTATTATTTGACTGCTTTGGGGACAAGGCCTATATTATTTCCATTTTTGGGTTTTTGCGACTACATTCGTGAAAACTATTTTCCTCATTATTTTTTTTATTTTTTTGCAGAAACAAGAAGAAGTTCTTCCTACACACGTCTGCTTTGCTGGACTATGAAACCACCAAAGAGTACAGCGTCACCATCGTGGCAGTGGACTCCGGAAGCCCCAGTCTGTCCAGTAACAGCTCTCTGATGGTGCGAGTGGTCGACATCAACGACCACGCGCCGGCCTTTGCACAGAACGTCGTGGAGGTTCACTTTGCCGAGAACAACTCGCCCGGCGAGAGGGTCGTCACCGTGGTGGCCGCGGACGCGGATAGCGGCAAGAACGCGGAGATCGCGTACTCCTTAGACCCTAATGCTGCTAACGGGCCGTTTTACATAGATGCAGATAACGGAGATATCCGCGCCACTGGGGTTCTGGACCGTGAGCTGAGAGACAGATATGAACTCCGCGTTATCGCCAAGGACAAGGGCACGCCCTCTTTGCAAGGCTCGTCGACCGTCGTTATTCAGGTGACGGACAGAAATGACAACGCGCCAAAGTTTGTCCAGGAAATATTTACGTTCTACGTCAAAGAGAACCTGCTCGCCAACAGCCCGGTCGGCATGGTCACGGTAACCGACGCGGACGAAGGCGAAAACGCAGAACTGAGTCTGTTTGTGGAGATGGACAGAGCTGACGACAAGAAAGAGGGGGACAAGATGGACGGCGAGGATGGCGGGAAAGCGCGAGGCGAAGAGGTGTTCTCCATCGAGAACAACACGGGAACTATCTTTTCGTCCGCGTCGTTTGACCGCGAGAAGCTCTCCACGTACACCTTCCGCGTCCGCGCCGTGGACGGAGGGGAGCCGCGCAAAACGGCCACCGCCACCGTCTCGCTCTTCGTGACGGACGAAAACGACAACGCTCCCTCCATCACCTATCCGACCAACGAGTCCTACACGCTGCTGCCGCCCGCCAGCAGCGCTCGCACCGTGGTCAGGACCGTGACCGCCATCGACTCGGACACCGGGCCGAACGCCGACCTGCACTACTCCCTGGTGGGCGGTAACCCCTTCAGGCTGTTCGAGATCGGCCACACCAACGGCGTGATCACGCTGGCGGAACCCCTGGAGCGGCGCCACAGGGGTCTGCATCGCCTGGTGGTCCGGGTCAACGACAGCGGGGCTCCCTCGCTGTGCGCCACTGCCCTGGTTCACATCTTCATAAACGAGAGCGTGGCCAACGCCACCCTGGTGGAGGCACAGGTGAGCTTTTGACGTGAACGGTTTCATTCCGAGTGTAACTTAAACGATAGGAAATGTAAGCTGAAGAGGTAATTAAGCACTGTTTTGGTGCGTGCCGACCTGTATTGTTCCACAGAGCTGGTAATGATATCACATAATGACAGTGATGATCCTCTCCTTTGATCCATTCAAATTACAGTGAAAACACACGACAATGGAGGAGGGTGGCGACGACAACTGATTGTAGCCGTTAAAGCTGGAAAGAAGATTATTTTTCTTGATGGAATGAGATAAATGCACCGTTTCTGCATGGCGCTCTGGGTTGTAATTGTCTGCCCGTTTTATTTTTTTGAGGAAATAATTACGTCTTTATTTGTCCCAGATATAGAATCCCGTTTTGTCGTCTGATGGCTATTGGCAGTACCACCTTCTTTGTTGTTCGCAATCCTACCAAAGTGTGTTCTTTGTCTAGGATGCGTTCTTATAATGATGGTGTGGATAAAATAACTGTTATTACTGAAGAGGTTCTTTTATGGTACATTGAACTCATAGCTGAGAGCATTGGGTGTGTGTATGTGTGTGTGTGTGTGAGAGAGACAGAGATGTAGCACACAATGGGTGAGAGTGTTACAGAGAGGCAGAGAAACAGAGATATAGACCTGTCCCAGATTTGGCCTTGTAATACCGAGCATGAAGTATGTTCATTTGAATAGAAGTTATACTTTGGCAGTGTCTCCTCACTTCAGGCCTGAATATTGATGAGGTTTTTTAAAATCTGCAGCACATTCTGAGCAGCACGCAGACGTTCACGCTGAGAGTAAAGTAAATAAAAAGCATTAGAAAGTCCAAATGAATCAAATTTTACGCCGGAAAATAAAGGGAATGTGAAATGCATTTGTATTAATGGACTTAATATATTCGCCATAACTGAATAAATCCAGTGTTGTCGCGTGGATTTGAGGACTTCACATAGAGACTTGGAGCAGAACTTGAAAGACCAGCACTAATGTGCAGAGGCAATTGACTCGATTCAAAGACATTACTGAGATACCAGAAATAACTATAACAGCATGATTTCAAATTTAGCCTGAGCTGTGCTGGTGGGAACCTTTCCCTTCTCCCTGTCCTTGTTATATTGATCAAACGTTCTTCTCTATTATACTTTAGAAAATGTTCAATTAAGCTATAAATGCTGGCAGGTAATAAATAAAGTTGTCTCTGGTTTGGGTAAAGTAATTTGTATCGACTAATAATTAATTACCCGACTGTTCGTACTTAAAATGAGTTGTGAATCAACAGAGTGTGGTTTTAAGGCACTGCTTGGAATATTTGTTTCCTCATTTTTTTTTTTCCACCACTGTCAGGTCTGTGCATGTAACATGACGTAAAGAAGAGTGTACCAGCGAAATAGTTGCGAGATAATTGAGAGGAAGTGAACATGTCATGCAGATAAAAGGCACAGGGGTTCTTGTTTTTTGTTGTTGTTGCTACCTGAAATTATACTTTCAAAGGAGTCAGAACAGAGTCACACTGCACACATCTGTACGCACAAATGGTTCCCTGTTGCAACCTTTGCGTGTCAACGCGGTGACACGCAAAGGTTGTTTCGTCACACACATTGGGTAACGTTCAGTGTTGTGCAAAAGTCTTGTGCCACCATTAGATTTATTGTTTTAGCAACGCTATAATCACCGTACAGTGAGTGTTAGGGTTATGTCTCAATGACTGTACTGGAACACGTTCAAAAAACAAACTGGAGCCATTTATGCAGTTTTAGGTTGCACAGGTTAAAGTGTCAAGTATTTACTGGAGTGGAACCCTAATTCAAATTATTGGTATAACCCGTGTTTGTCCTAGTATTTCTTTCAAAAAAAATGACTTTTTTAATTCAAGACATTACATACACATTGAATCCAAATTAGAGCTGAACCAATTAATCGATTACAAAATGAACCGTCTACTATTTTCATAATCGATCCAACAGTTCGAAGGTTTTTTCATGATGAAAACAAGATTTCTGATTGTTTTAGCTTCTTAAATGTGAATATTTTCTTCTTTTCTTTGCTCCACATAACTAAGAAATCATTAAAACTGAATCATTTTGGTTTGTGGACACAGCGAGAACATTGGAGAACATCGTCATCTCCAGGTTTGACGAACACTGATCAACGTCAACACAACCCTAACCCCAAAAACCCTAACCCTAGTATAATCCCAGCCATTGACTGACCTCACAAGTAGGTGTGGACAGAAGGTGTGGGATTTAGCCAACAAAACCCTTATCTGAGCGTAACACTCGCCACTCAGAGTCGACTAAAATTTACAAATTGAACAATCAAGGGGGGGCGAGGATTAGAACGTTAAAACACTTGAGCGTTAAGCTTTTGGAACAATGTTGTTGACGGCCGGAATTAACTGCAACGAGTCCAAATAAATAACCGGGGTCCACTGAATCGAACAACGTGGTGTAATGTGTCCGGGTTGGTACGAAAGCCATCTTTGATTACAATAAACATAGTTACGTTTGATCGTAGGGAGGAACTCGGGGAGCAATTGAGTACAAGTCATTGAAGAGAGAGGCGAGAGAGAGAATACCTCCATCTCATAATGAAGTCGAACTGAGTAGTGGACGGATGCCAGATGTAATTAGGGGGGGAAATCGGCTGTGAATGCTGTAGCACCATGGCAGAAAATGACTCCAGTCTTTTCTGTCCAACAATCAGGGGTGAACCACATGTTGGGTAATTATTTACGACTACGGAGTTTGAGCTACTTTGGAGGAACGTTTGGTTGTGATCTAGTGTTCGTCATCTGGGAAAGAACACTGCTCTTGTAGACTTTAAGGGTCTTCTCCTAAATATGTGCAGTCGCTTCCCATCAACACAAGGACCATCTAACATTTATCCTCCCCTCGGCTGTAACTGAAGTACAACAGGAAACCGGGCACTTTCTAGGTTGGTCAATAGTGCGGTCGGGGGGGGAGAACTCCTCGTCTTGGTCACAGAATCGACATCTGCAGTGACATGCAGATAACACAATCCTTGGAGAGTGGGGCCAGATTGATGAGCGTGTTAAAGTTCTAAAGCATAGAACGAAGCTCCTGCAGCAGAATGGAGGATTCCGATTGGAGTTTTTTGGGAATGCATCCACGGAATGTACTCGAAGGCAGTGATGGAGAAGTGGTGCCGGTGCACTTATCCTGCCATACATTTATACAGCATACACACACCTGCACTTACACGACTATACATAGCTTGCACTCTGTGAGGGTTATCTCGTCTCTTCACATCCACACATGCATGGGGAGTTGAATCACGAATCCACTTTCTAACTCTGCGTCACACATACGCAAAAGCTCAGTCCACAAAAAACACGCAAACTTGCCTATTGCACACACAATAAGGCAGACAGTGCATGGATGCGCTAAGCCACAGAGATACCCCGGCAGAATGAGAATGGAGCGAAAAAAATACTGCAGGGCGAGAGAGGAACAATAGCGCTGAGGGGAGGGAGAGGAGCCTCATCTGTGCAGTGGAAGCAGAGTAATGGAACATAACCAACACAACTTGCTCAAAAACAATTAAAGTTAACCCAAAGATAGATGGTGATGAAACAGTGAAGTATAACGGACTCATTCTTTGCCTGCGGGCGCAAAGTAGAGAGAGGGAATAATGTGGCTCTATGTGAATAATCCAAGTACGCGTTGGATAATGTAATAAGCAAGTTAAAGTGGGTATTTTTCCTGTAGGAGTGATTATTACACTGCTGCAGGTATTATTATTATTATTACTATTATTATTATTATTATTGCAAACGCTGGTGCTTTAATTTAACTTTACTCGCTTACCTGCTCACTCTCTCTCTCTCTCCAGTTCTCTCCTGCAAGCCTTATTGCCCACGGCTGGTATGGCAGCAGGGATTATGGTATATAATATCCACCCCTGACGGGCCAAAGGAATTGTCGAATATATGAGCTCTGAGACTCGGTGTCACAGGGCTGAGAAATAAGTTGCCTTGCTTACAGGCAGGTTACACAACTTTGCAGACTTGCACGCGTCAGGATTGTGTAGATGTTTCTGCTTAATGGTTGTGTAGTTTCTGTGCATTGATTAGCATAGACGGATTCATCACCCTGCAGGATGCAGATCAGTCTCACTGGCTCCTCTCGAACAAGTCTCCACAAAGCAATGTTGTGACGAGCACAAACAACTGTCTTGTTGTTTTATTAGTGTATATACGCTCAGACTGGGCGTGTGTGTGTGTGTGTGTGGGCTGCAATGAGACGCCATTGTTATTTGCCTTCTAAATACAAAATATGTTGTAATACAAACTGATCTAAATGGATTAGCATGGATTTGTCTAAAACAACTAAATACCATCAAATGAAAAGCAACTAAAAAAAAAAAAAAAACGGCTCCAAACGATTTCACAGAAGACACATATTTACAATAATGTTCCATCTTTAAAGCCAAGCGCGACAAATTGTTCTCGCAAATCCAAGTCTGTGCAGTCATTTAACAACAGAGACACAGTTCATTCATGAAAGAGAAGACTTGGGGGTGGGGGGGGGGTGTAGTCACAGCCGCATCTCTTGTATCGACTGTTTCGTACCTTTCCTGTTTCACCAACTGCCCAGACCTCAATGTAAGCTGCCCATAATTATTTTTAAGAGCGTTAAGCAGTAGGTGTTTCCTGTAACACAGACGCGGATGATGCCAGATTACAGGTGGGGAATTATTCACAATTTGAAACGCTGCAACCAGGAAGCAGCAGCAGCAGCAGCAGCAATTATATATTTAGTGACTGTGTGTGTCTGGGAATAATGGCGAAGCTCCCCCGACTAAAACACAGTGATCAGTTTAATTAGGCTAAAGATGCTGTTTGATGTTTCACTGTGGCTCACACCCACTGTGTCATTTTTTTTTTTTTTTCCAGTTCTCTGATGGCTTGTCTGTTTTTCCTCCTTTTCCTCTGCATCTCTTCCCTGTTACTCTCACCACAGGTGGCCCGAAGCATGATGGCTCCACTGTTATTGGACATCGCAGGAGACCCAGACAGCGAGCGCGCGCTCGGGAAACAGCGCCTCAGCGTCGCCATCGGCGTCCTGGCCGGCGCTGCGGCCGTCATCTTAGTGATCCTCCTGGTCGTCACGGCTCGCCAGTGCGGCGCTCAGGGCAAGAACGGCTACGAGGCCGGCAAGAAGGAGCCGGAGGAGGACTTCTTCAGTCCTCCGGGGGCTCAACCGCATGCCGGCCGTAGCGGCGGATCGGACCGCGGACGCAAACCTCGCCGGGACAAACGGAACGGAAGCGGCAGCGGTGCTGCTGCAGCGGGCGGAAAGTCCGATCGGTCGCTCTACAGCGGCATCGTCACGGTCAACGGACTGCGTCGCCACGCCAACGACGACGACGAGGAGGATCTGAGCAGCGCAAGTGAGCGCCTGGCGGCCCGCTACTGTGCTGTGGACGGTGACCCCGGCAGCCCGCGGATGGGCGGCGGCAGGAGGCACCAGTCGAGCCCAGATCTAGCGAGGCACTACAAATCCAGCTCCCCTCTCCCTGCAGTGAACCTGCAGCCCCACTCCCCCCCAGCCGAAGGGAAGAAGCACCAGGCGGTCCAGGAGCTGCCGCCGTCCAACACCTTCGTGGGCAGCGGAGGCTGCGTGGGAAGCGCTGGCTCCAGCAGCAGCAGCAGCGGGGGCAGTGGCAATGCAGATGCCATGTCCCTGGGATCTGACCAGTGCTCAGAGTACGGATGCCAGACTGGGAACAAGTACAACAAGCAGGTAGGAGCTCTGGGAAGATGACTGGGTTGATGTATTGGTTTGCTCTGTCCCTTCTTTATTTAGAGTGGCAAGGAAAAGTGAGTGAACCCAGGATTTGTCTGGCTTTCTGCATGAAATCTTGTTTAGAAATCAAGTGATTCAAAAAATGGTTGAAATCGTAAGCTACGCAAATTGAAGCGATATCGTTCGTCGTTTATTTCGGGGTTAGTCATAAATTAAAGCAATGTAATCGAATTTGTATAAGATGCTATAACATAGGCAACTGTACCTGGTCTGAAAACATCGTTTGGACATTAGAAGTCCTTCTCCACAGTTAACCGGTATCACTTAATTGTACGAAAAAAATAATGTTTACCAACTGCGGGGGGAGCCCAAGAGCAAATCCTAAAAACTAGAGTCTGATTTTTAGCAAACCTCGTGTCCGATCAAGGAAACAGTTTGGAAATGTGGCTCCAGCATTAATTTGACTGATGAAAACACCCAAGAACCACGAGGCAACATGACAGCAGTAAATCAACTTCAGAATGGATCCAACAAAAGAAAATTGGTCCAGACAGAGCCCTGATTTCTCGCTGGATAGCGGACGCTGTGGAATGACTTTATATGAGCTGCTCAAATCAGACATCCAAAGAACGCGGCGAGGCTGAAGCGGCTCTGAAACAGAGTGATTGAAAATGTCTCGTGAACACCGAGCAGGGTCCAGAAACACTTGAGGTTGAGGTTATTGCTGTTTGTGGAAGTTCAACCAGTTACCAGGTCCGAGGGTTCTCTTACTTTTCCCCCCTGAAAACTGAATTGTTTGTTATTAGCTCGGTGTTTATGATAAATTCATGATACATTCCAAAGGGTTCATATACCCTTTTTTCTCAGGATACAGCTATCACACCCACACACAAAAAAAACATGAATCAACCCCCTATTGTAGGCAAACAATATGTGAATTTGCATTTATGTGCACATGCATGACTGACTGCCTGTGTGACCGTGTGTCGAAAAACCCCCGAGGAGTTCAGTTGGCGTCAGGACACAGAGGGAGTGGGCGAATTGCTGCTTCCAGCAGCGTAATTGGTCATTTTGTCTCCGTTTGCTTTTGTCACGCTTTTATGTTACTTGCAGTCAGCATGTATGGTCGTGCTGTAAACGACACACGTTGCATAATAATAATAACAATAATAATGAATGCACATGGCTTTGTTGTTTTCTTTTTTATTTGAAAGTACAGTTACAAGCTGAAGACATGATAAATACTGCATTCAGACAATCGCTTGTCCTTTTATGCACAAACACACTTGATCTTAAACATAACCAGTAACTGCCTCACCCTAATCGTTACCGTTAAAACAATGCACATCTACCTCTTGACTTTAACCAGAGCTTGACAAATGACTTTCCTCTTCAAAGGCCCCGCTGGTCGTGAAAAAAAGTCAGTATTTGTGCGATAAAAAGGTCCTGAAGAGGCAAAAGCAAGTGTAAACACACACACACACACAGACACACACATCATCTATCATTGACACAGCGGGGTGTCCCTAGTCCGCGGACAGCGCTCCCGTGAGTGATGTTTGAGTGACAGATAACCCTTCTTAAAGGGGCGTTGTCTCATTTCCTTGATGGACAGCTCCACTTTTATCCTCCCCGTGGTGGGAAAAGTGCTGATGTGGTCATTAAAACAGGAGGAGAGGAGCTTCTTAGGCTAATACATGGGTTCCTCTGATCCTGCTCCACACACACACACACACACACACGCACGCACTCCAGAGGTTAATCCATTACGGAGTCAATCCTCTTAATCTGCCGTTCCCAGGGAAAGGAAAATGCTTACAGGGAGAGTTTGGTGCTCATGCTTACATGCACTCACAACATGCCAGTGCACATACAGGAGCGAACGCACAGACACGCGGACCGACAGCGTAATGAATTATTGATCGAATGGGGTAATTAACTCCTGCCCTTGCTCCAGCTCACCTAAAAGTAAAATATCCAGCATCCATTGGTTTTAAACACAGCTCTGTGTGCCTGTCAAAGTCTTTGGATGCTCGTGTGCACGGCTGCGTTCGCATATCTGTCAGATTTTGTTAACTCGAACAGTTTGGGTGCGACATGAGCGGGGGTTTATGTGTTGGCGCCCGTCACTGCGCTCAAGGGGGGGCTGCTTATTTCATGAGAGAGTGTACATTTTTATATGTGAGAGGTAGACTCCGGGAGTAATAGGTGCCAAATGCAGCAACTAGGACACCGACCGAATTTGAAGCGGCATTAGCTCGGGAGTACGAGAGAATTATAGGTGGTTAAGTTGGGACGGAGGTGGTCAGAGCAATTTTACTGGGTCAGTGAAAGCTGTTCATGTGAAGTCAGAAAAGGGGAAAATGACAAAAAGGAAACTGGGTTTCATAGATGGAGACCCATTATTGTGGCTGGTCTTGGACGGGGGGTTTTGCAGAGGAACTTGTGACTGGCAGAGGAGGGCTGGCAGATGGCAGAGCAAGGAGTGAGTCCAAACCAGGCAGGTTGTCGAGTGGGACAGCCAGTAGGCGAAGAAAATAGTCGATCTGAAACCAGTTAGGTATAGGAGAAGATTCTGGTTTACTGGGTAACGGCAGCCCGATGAACCCAGATACAAAGACTGAAGGCAGGAAACTGGGGGGAAAAAAAAGTTGTTGTGAAAACTGGGAAAAGTCGAGTGTTGACGTAACATTTGCATCATTAAGGAAGCTGAATTATCTGGAGGGGAACTGAAGGGAAGGGGAAAAACAGCTTTTAAATACTGCAGCGGATGAGCGGTTGATTGGCAGATGCAGCTCAGACGTGCAGGAGCATACAGTATCCAGAAAAGACACACCAGCCTAGTGTGAATGGATAGGCCTGGCTGATATTATATTAAGATAAAAGTCTTTTAAATCACTTTATAGCAATAATCGACACAATGAAGACTAAGGCTGAATCCTAATCCCACCCCTTCCTCCTACCCCTTTGTCGGAGTTCCCCCGGCAAGCCTATCGCAGCAACAATCCAAAAATGCCGTCCTCACAAGTAATGTCTGTTGCTTTTACCATTTCAACGTGTCGTGTCAAGGGTTATCGGAAATCTCATCCAAAACAAATAGCGATAGCAGCTAGCTAACCAGTTACGAAAGGAACACCAGGATATTAGCATCGGCTACGGCTAGCTAGCAATCCAAAACAAACTTGACTAGTGATTCAGAAAAACCGTTGACAATTGGAGAAGACCGCAATAGTATCATTACACATGACTGTCGTAATTAAAAATGCTGAAAACACATTAGTGTGAGTCCTTGGCTTGAGCCATCGCTTCCAAAAAAGATTTACCGGCCGGCTTTCAAACCTCGCCGACAGGCCCTCTTTTTCAAATGCAGTCCTTTGGAAACTTCATTTCAAGGGTTACGTAGCCCTTCGACTTGGCCCTAGCCCTTAACCCAAAGGAGAAACGAGACAGCCTTAACCCTCACATGAAGGCGCAAAAACAAGGGGTAGGGGGAAGCCTAAGTTTGACCTTTTTCACAAATCTGAAGCAAAACACTAATGTCGACATATAGTGGACATTTATTACATTGCAGTATATATCTATGGGGGCTAAATAGCACTGCTCTGTCCAGAGCGTTGCGTCACTTTAGCTGCACTGTGACAGAAGGTCTGCTCTATAAGCTCAAACGCATGTGAGGGGAGTAAGTGATTGAGTGAGAGGATTTTAAAGTGACACCACTGGTCAGCCGATACCATACGAATTCTTCCCCCCCGAGCACCTTTTGCTCTTATTAAATGGATCTCATGCAAGCTGCTTCCATAACGTAATCGACATTCGGCAACAAGCTGACGCAACTTTCTTTCAAATAAAAAAAGCACCGAGCAAATGATATCTTCCGACTTCTTGAACCTTCAAGTTGAAGAGAATTGGCCTCCAGTGCAGCTGATACTCTGTATATAATCTGACTGAGCGTCTTACTTTCTCTCCGACTGACTATTTACCCGAGTAAATACAGCCAATATCACAGCAAAGCTGTTGTTTTTTCTTAATTGCTTTTACGGTGATTCTGTCAAACGACAACGCGGTTATAACAATCAGCATGTTAGCGCAGCCGTGAAGCAGCTCGGAGAGTGGAGCCGGTAGTTTACATGAAGTCTCGATGGGCTGTGAGGCCTTCGGTTTTTCATACTTGTTCTTTTGTTGTCTGACAAAAGGAAGTGGGGAAAACACACACACTTCCAGAAACGGCTTTATTGCAAATGTTGCTGTATGTGTGAAAACAGAGAGAAGGCGGCGAGCTAACGGGGGCTAAGGGCTGATATGGGACGACGCTAGAAATACAAATTTGACCCAATGACACCACTTGTTTCCAACTATTACAGTTGACCATATGCGGTTTAGCCATATAGATATATATAGAGATATTCACTGAGGAGAAGGGAAGAAGGCTTTTATCCATACTAATGGGCACGAATAAAGCTAAACTGCAGCAGAGAAGGGGGAAGAGTAAAATAATGAGTCAAGGGCTGTATTCTCAAGAGAGCAAGAAGAGGACTGAGAGATAAACTGAATGGTAAGAAAATGGTAACTAAGTGTTAAACAGAGAGCGGCAATAACATTAAAAAGCAACCAGTGCAAAGGGAAGAGGAGAAAACAGGGAGCTGCAGATGAGAGTGCTTTGTGCGTGTGGAGGAGGGTTTGGTACCATGTTTAAATGTTTATACGATACCTGTTTGACCTATGAACACAGTTATTCCTGCATCTTTAACACATCTTTATCCCTTTGTGAGACAGAATTAAATACTCAAGCTTCAAATGTCTAAGTAGAACTTTGAATGAGTGATTTTGCCTGCTTCCTCGAACACATTTCAATTGGTACGAGGAACGACGCTGACCTTCGATATCCAGCCCTGATGCTGACGAAGACAATGTGAAAGAGAAGGCTGGCATCTGTGCTTTCAAGCAGGGAAAGTGAAAGAGAGAGAGAGAGAGAGTGTGGGTTTGGGTGGCAGCCAGAGAGAGAGTGGACTGCTGAGATGTGGGTCATCAGGATACCCATTGGCATCAGGACACATTAATGATCGCAGCAGTCACATGGCACTGCAGTCGATACGGGCAAAGTGGCCTCATTCTCCCCTGTAACCATTACCCCACAGACAAACACACAAGTACAGTACAAGTTTGTGCAGTCATACTTCTTAAACAACACACTTTTTAAACAAAGAATTATCCTTAACCTTAGAGCAGAAACAATTAATCGATTACTAAATTAATCGTCAACTATTTTGATAATCGATTTGAAGCTTTTTTTTTTCTTTATTAAAACAAGATTTCTGATTGTTTTAGCTTCTTAAATGCTAAAACAATAAGAAGCATTTCCAAATCAATTCTTTGTTTCACTGGGAGCCAATGAAGAGATGATTAAATATGAGTGATGTGCTCAAACCTTTTGTTTTTCGTTAGTACTCTGGACTTTATGTAGTTTGGTTTTTCAGTCAGTCAGCAAAAAAGCATTGCAGTAGTCAGGTCTACTGGAAATAAAAGCATGGACCAGCTTTTCTGACTGAGACAGGAAACATCTAATTTTCTATGTTTCTAGCTTCTAGCTTTTATTAGGTTTCAAGCTTCTTAAATGTGAATATTTCCTTTGTTTCTTTGCTCCACGTAACAAAGAAGTCATTAAAACTGAATCATTTCGGTTCGTTATATCGTTATTTCAAGGTTTGACAAACACTGATCAAAGTTTTTTAACATTTTCTGACATTTTATGGACAAAACCAACAATTAAATACAAGTACACACACACATTGAGTCCACTACAGCTGTTTCTTTGCATTGTTCTTTTCTTTTCGTTTCCCCCCCCTCACCTCTCACCCTTTGTTCCTTGCCACCTTCTGCCATTTTTACCCTCTTTTCCATACGTACGGCCATAAATCTAAACCACTCTGCCGCCGCTGCCGCTGCTACCTTTGCACCTTCCCGTGGCACCGCGCGCGCTGACCTCTGAGAACCAATGGACTCAGCATTTTTTCAGCGAGTGTGACTTCTTGTTCTTTTACTGTCGTGAGCACTTTCTCTCTCTCTGGATGCATTGAGTGTGCGGTGCCGCTGAGGCTGAATCAAAACCAGACACACCTACTCCCACACACACACACACACACACACACACGTACACATCCATAACCTAATCAATGCCAAGTTAACAAGGCCAAGACTGCAGCAGAGAGCGGTGGTGGGGTTGACGGCGCACTTTCTTGCATTATTGCACAGCTCGACAATGCTGGTTTGAAGGTCACAGCCAGGTGTCACCGCGACGATGTGTGAGTAGGACTCATCGGGCCGGTCATGTCCATCTAATTGGACTGTATGGACAGCCAGGGGGGAGAGATCAGGCCTGCTGGATTATAAAATTGAAAAGCAGCTTTTCATTTTCAACAAAATCCCCTGCAGGATTAAATATTATGAGCGTCTGTCATCGAGTCAATCCCGCGCACGCACGCACGCGACACGAACGCAGGCGCACATACACCGCCTGTGACAACATATGGCATGTATTAGGGTCATAGTGGCAAAGGCACGGTAATAAACAGAAATGCACACTGGCCCCTCCTCCTTCTCGGGTTATACACTCACTCACACACACACACAGTAACCGACTCGTGACCCCAGTCATGATGATACCACGGCGCGCTGATGCATTTATTAAAAAGGCACAGTGAGCTGAGGCCACGCTCACCGGCCATATGCTCACGGGGGCGAGGAGGTGGGGTTAAAGCGAGAGGTGAGAAGGACGCGGTAACCAAAAGCGGGGATCGCCGTACGAGGCAGACTGAAAACTGATCTACTGACCTGCAGACAAAGAGCGGGGCAGAGGGGATGGGGGGGGTGAGGAGCCAAAGCATGGGCATCAGAGAAGAGAACACGAGCCGGACACTGAGATGATGATGATGATGATGATGAAGAAAGGTTCAAACATGAAGGAGACAGATGCATGTTTGTGTTTCGACGCTCGCTTGTGGAGGTGGAACACATGCTCAGCCTGTAAATATTGATTTTCTGCTCGACTAGGATCATATTCATACCTTCACACTAAGCTTCAAGGTTCTTTTATACTTCCGATTCCATCAGAGCAGAACAAAGAAAAACACTCAACACCAGGGCCTTTCTTTCTTTTTTTTTCAATTATCGTACATTTGGTGTTTAACGCGTGCAAACATTGATACGCTCTTGACTCGAAATGTCGGCTTTTTTCTGCCGTTGGGTGACATAGAGCTTACTAAAGGTTAGTCATTGATACGAGTATGAGTTTTTAAAGTTAACGTCGCACAAGTTTTATTCAGTTAAAACAAGAATGCTACCGCATGCTACCGTTAGCTTTTCTGAACTTACAGAGTCTAACTATAACTTCATTAACTATGACGCGCTCATGTTTACGTGCCGCAGCACCAGCGTCCAGGCTAAGTTTACAGCTCCTTTAGCGCCGGTTAGCTGCGTTAGCTCCTTTAGCACCGTTATCTCCTTTAGTGCCTTTAACTCCGTTATCTCCTTTGGAATGTAGAGTTTTGAATCTAGCCTGCTACCGTTAGCTTTTCTGGACTTACAGACCCTAACTATAACTTGATTTACTATTTTTACTAGTGCTGGGCACTTGAACATCGTTAACGCCGTTAGCATTAACGCATGACACGTTTCAATGGCAACTGACCGGAAAAAGACGCATGTGGCACAATGTTTAGGTCCAGGCACCGTTTACAGTTAGCTGCGTTAGCTCCTTAAGCACCGTTAGCTGCTTTAGATCCTTTAGTATCGTTAGCTCCATTAGCTCCTTTAGCGCTGGTTAGCCCGCACACAGTCGACCTGGAGCGGTCTGTTCATTACACGAAAAGAGCAGCGCTACAAACTGTAAGTTTAGCGTTAATTTAGAGACTCGTTTTAACAAATCTGGAGTCACGTAAACATGACGTCACACGCGTCTTTTTCCAGTCAGTCGTCATGGAAACGTGTCATGCTTTAACATGCCCAGCACTAAGTTTTACAGACATTTTCCGCTGAAGGTCACCTCAGAGCAGTGTTGAAGCAGACCAAGCTCACACGACACAACACAATGAACTAAACAGGCAAAGTGAGATAAAAACGTCCACTTAACGTTTTTACCTGGTCTTTACCTTTTTTTATTAAGTGTGACAAAAAGAGATGGACTGTGAGCGCTGGTCCTTTTCTATCAATAAACGGTGGTTAGCGGTGTCGAAGGACGCAGGTGTTTGTGTGTTTCTATTGTGTGCAAGCGCAGGACAGCGGGACGAGACAAAGCCAAAAAGCCGAGTGGGGAGAGAAATATCGTCTCTTTCCTCACTCATCAAGGTCACTTAGAGCTGGAATGCGATGGGAAGTGTCTTGTCTGTGCGGGAGAATACGGATGGGCCGCTCTGCTGCTGATAATGTTTCTGTGTGAACAACTCCTCACTTCAAGGCTCTCTGCGAAAATGGCAGGAATGTGGGAATGTCATTCCCACATGTCCGTGCACAGACAAGCTGAGGCACAAACACAGCCTGTGTCAGACGTGTGATCGTAACACACGGGGAAACACACTCTTATGTGTGTACATAATAGCACATAATTACACACCCTCCCAGACTCTGGTGCATATTATTCAGTCACCTCGAGCAGACAAACTTCTGATACGAATATGATGACACACCAGCAGAGAACAAAGTTTTCCGGCTCTTACATCAGTTTTTCGTCTCGCACTCCCTCTGGAGATTGAGTCACGTGCACAAGTCCGGGCACACGGTGTCTCTGAGAATCGCACACATCTGTAGAGGCGTACAAACACTGTGACACACACTCGCGAAAAAAAACTCAAGCGCACACAAAGACCTATATAGCGAGCTCCTTGCTGAGTTGCTTCCTTTTATTTGCTTCTTGAAGATTCTGTTCTTGCGTTGTGCGGCGCTGTATTTGGCGCATCTGCCTTCCAGCATTACTTTAATGGGTTGTCTGTGGGTTGAGCAATTTCTCTCGATATTACTAAACAAAAGTGCTCCCGCTCACACTAGACAGGGATTGCAGACAGCTTAGTAGCCCTGTGACTGGTTTTTTTTTTTTTTATCCACCTACACAAAGGAATCTTCAGTGCATTAAGTGGAATTGAGTTGGGTTGAATTGAATAGACTTGAATTGAACTGGACTGAGCACATCTGAGCTCAATTGAATAATTCAAAACGTTAAAGAATTCAGTAAGACCGAGTCAAACTGAAAACTAAATCAGACTAGGGTGGAGCACGCTGAAGGGAAGGGATTTAAATGTGTTTACCTCGCCAGTGGATGCCACAGCTGTCAGCGCAGTGGGCATCATGTGAGGGATTTTCATTATATTAGGTGGATTGACCTTGACCTTGTCCTGTAAGCTTTTATTTTGAAGTTTGTCGGTGTACACGCTTCACTGTGTTGGCTGTTTTTTGTTAGGGATGCACCGATCCACTTTTTTTCACTTCCCATCCCGGAATTTGGATATCTGCTGATACCGATACTATTCCGATATGGATGCTTTGATTGCTTTAGTATTATCATCATCAGCATGATATGTATGACTTTACAGCGACTTTACAGACCCCTTTACGGACTTTAAAAAACAGCGACAAATCTCGCAACTTTCAAAAACCGGCATATCGTAAACTCTTGCTTATAGGAGTGTGATTGTTTTTATGCCGCGGTCAGTAGTGCTATCCTCAGGCGTATTGAAGCGGTGGCGGCTGGGATTATGTCCTCTGCAGCCGAACTCCTGGTCAATTATGCTCGCCTGCTAGCTGGCTGTAAACTGTGGAATGGATTTCGTGAACGGATCTCGCATCATTACTCCGCGCCTCATTGAGACACGCCTCCGTATAGGAGATCCATTCCACTTTTTGCAGCCCGCTAGCAGAGCAGTCAGGGAATCACTTGTGCAGACATTAAAACACAGACTTATCAGATTGGAGATCTCTACAGTTGGATCCGATATTTCCTATCCGTCAATTACATCCGTATCGGAACCCGATACCGGATCGGTTCAGCCCCATCCCTACTTTTTGTGACTCGTGAATTTCAATAGTTTTTTGTTTATTGAGACTTTGATCCAATCTGCTGCCGGGGTTTTATGCAGGTTTTATTCCATCGCATGTTGACGTGCTCTTAAATAACCAGATCATACCTGGTGACATCATTAGTCAGACATCTGTCTGGGATCTCATAGCAACCAACAGCTGTCTCGCCGTCCCGTGACGGCGAGGACTGAATCATTTTCTCCGAGCAAGCTGTTACAGACACTTCCCTTTCACTCCCGACGATACGAGTCTGCGACCGTTCGTTTGACTTATTTCCACCTTTGTAAGCTAATTAATTCACAGAATTGAACATGCAGACTCATATGATGATATAGTGTGAAGAGTTATAAACTCGCATCGCGGCAGCAGAGCGACATATTCAGCAGCGCCATTATGAATGATTGATCGTCACCTGCACCGTCTGCTTCTGAGCTTAGTCCTCTGTAACTCCTCTCATAAAAAAGTGTCTCTTTCCATCTCTGCATCCCCAATGTCTGTCCTACCCCCCCCCCCCCCACACACACACACACACACACGCGCACACACCCTCATATCCTCCTCCGTCTGTCTTCTCTCTGATTGATCTCTCAGTTCTCCCTAAGTGGTTTCATCTCTTTTCATCACACTCCATCTGGACTCATCTTTTCAAGGCACTTTCCTTTTTTCTTTTTTTTTTTTATTGGTCCCAAACTTTATTTTTCTTTAATAACACTTAATTGTTTTGTTTTTTTATTATTATTATTATTATTATTATTTTACTTCACGACCCCTTTCCGTCTCGTAGACCGCACTTAAAGTCCGCTATACGGATTGGATAAAAGTCAGCGTGCGACCAAGGAACAAGCCTACGGTGTGAATAACTGCACGACGCAATGTGGTTTATGCATTCTCGCCACCGGCAAATTAGATATCAGCATATTAGATCTTGTGTGAGTGTGAAAGACGGGGCGGGGGGGGGGGGGGGTTGGGGAGGCCCTGGTAGTGTTGTCCTCCAAAGCCTATGTGTTTGCCCGGGGCAAAATGTATCCCATCTGTTTTAGAATTGTTGGTGGAAGATGGATAAATTGAAAGATGGAGATAGTGTGATGAAGAGATAGGGAATTTGTGATAAAAAACAAAACAAAAAAACAACAGTACCCATGGCTAAAGAAGAATGGTTTAGGAGGAGGACGAGGAGGAGTTGAGGTTGAGAGTTAGGGGAGGTGTATTAGGAGGACTTAAGGGAGTGGAAGAGACGGTGATGCTTCGCTGAGTGGCAGGGGGAGATGTGAAGCTGCAGAATGAGAACGCATTCTTAGGTACTGCCTAGGGGTAAAAAGCTGAAGTCGAGAGAGGGCAGAAAGGAGGAACTTCAGTGTGTGTGTGTGTGTGTGCGCTTGTATTTGTTACCTCTTAAGGACCTTTTCTGGCATAAACACTGACCTTGTCAGGACCAGTAGACCAAAAACCTGGCAGCAGAACCTCATTTCTGTTAAGTTTACGGCTCAGATTTGAATAGTGGTTCGGTTCAGGTTAACTTTTTTATCATCAAAGTCAGGGATAACTCTTTGTTTGAAGTTGTCCAAATGAATCAATGTCAATGCAGTGTCCTCATAACAATAGCTGCACAAACACCGTGTGGGTGTGTGTGTGTGTGAGATGGAGATATTAGTGAGCATTCTACCTGCCCTGTCGAAGAAGTTATATAAATCTGAGTGGGCAGGCCTCCGTGTACAGTAAAGCTGCATATTATACGACTGACCCTGGCCTCTTTCTCCCTGTGTGCACGCATGTGTGTGCGAGAGAGAGATCCATTTTCGAGCTGCCCTTGCTTGTTCATGTCAGAAATAAACCAGATAAGAGACGCCCACCTGTACAGCACACACACACACAGAGACACTCAGAGACAGGTATAGCTGAACTACAAGTACTAACTGGTCAAGCAGCTGAAAATAAATCCTTTCGGCGTCTTCAAACAGAGGCATTCAAATAGTTTGACCTTTGCCTTTTTTTCTCCACACCGCCTTTACAATCGGTCACTAATACCACACCGGGTTAAAAATAATCAATTTCTACTCCTGCACTCCTTTCAAACCAACACAAATGGCGCTTTTCCACTACACGGTCCCAGCGCGTCTCGCCTCGCCTCGCCTCGGCACAACGTGGTTATTTTTGCTTTTCCATCAGCGACAGTACATGATACTCTTTTTTTAAGTACCTTCTCTGGTGAGGTTCCAAGCGAGCTCAGCCGATCCAACGCGTGACGTCATCAGACTGCTGGTGTCCACCGATTGGTCAGAGGGTGTCGTCACTGGGAAAGACAGGCACAAGACGTCCGACATAAGAATCAAAGCAAATAACGGCAAAATGTAGATCACTTAAAAAGTACTGCTGGGTCATTAACACATGCCGAGTTTCCGTGACAACATGACGGAAAAAGACGTGCGCAACGTCATGTTTACGTGACTCCCGATTGTTAAAATGGGTCTCGCTAAACTTTAAAAAACAGAGACGCACGTATGCAGTACATAGGTACGCTGGCTATTTGTAGCACCGCTCTTTTCGTTTCATAAACAGGCCGCGTCAGTTCGACTGTAGGCGCGCTAACCGGCACTAAAGGAGCTAACGCAGCTAACAGAGCTAACCAGTAAGCGGTGGCTGCACTCTGGCTCCGCGGTACGAAAAACCCCGTTACTTTGGAGACTCATTTTAACAATCGGGAGTTGCGTAAACATGATGTCATGAGTGTCTTTTTCCAGTCAGTCGTCATGGAAACGCGTCATATGTTAACATTAACGGTGTTACCGGCATTAAACATGTAATTGCGATTAGTGACAGGAATTGCGATATGAAATCGCGTTATCAGAGGAAACGGCCATTTTTACATAATTTTTTCTCATTTTCATTTGAAAAACAATTATAAGAATAAGATGTGCATAGATGTAAAATTATATTATCGCACACATTTTGGCTTTAAAAAAGATTGCGCCTCCTGCGATTTGAAAATTGCAGGAGGCCGTATTGTGATTCCGATAAATCAAATTTTCGATTAATTGTTCAGCCCGAGCTGGGACCAACTGACCTTTGATGAATTGAACTTAACCTAAAATCAATCCGTGCTCCTAATCTAATCTATAGTACAGTAATTGCACAGCATTAGGGTTCATAGTGGGTCGACGCTGCACCCACACGCAGGCGAGTCGCATGCATTATTCAGACGACTACATAGATATTATTTAGACAGTGACTGACAGGCAAATACGCACACAACCAGAACATCACACTCCTATTAAGCATACCTCAGATCCACACAGACACACACACACACACACACACACAACTTAAACACAAGCCTGCAGAAAAAAAACTAATGCAAATCTATCTGCCAATTAGGAGGCCCAAAAAGGTTTCCATGGAGATGAAACGGTAACCTCTAATTGGCTGGATAAAAGCACGCTCGCAAACCGAGCCGACAACTGGAGATTGTTTGGGGAAAATATACACATGTGCGCAGGTGTGCGCAGTTTAAGTGGGGGCTCACAGACAGTTTAGTGTATGCATGGCTGGGGGAGTCAGCGACAGTGTCGGCGGTAAGATGAGAAGCGAGGATAGAGCGCGTGGACACGGATACGGGGTATTGTCATTGACCGCTCGCTCCCCCCTTTTTTAAACGTGCGAATAAAAGCTTCAGTCGCGCGGTGTCGTGTTAACATGAAAGCTTTCACGGCTGTTTAAAAAGAGCAGGCTTTGATTAGAATTTGATGTGCGAGAGCGTTGCTTAACGCCAGCCCCTGCTGATGGAGGCACTTTTAAATCCAGCAGAGCCAATGCGGGGAGCCTTCTGTCAGAAAATATGTTGAATTAACAATTTCACCTCAATATGATGTCTATAATTTTTTATTTAGTCCTCTCCTCGCCTCCTCGCCGCCCCCCTCCACCCCTTCTGTATTTTCCAAAAATTCAAGCGGGATCACCACGCACTGCTGCATTTTTAACTGAGTTTTTTTTTCTTTTTTAACCACAAAGCAGCAGCGGTGTCGTTTCAAGGATGATCAAACATGAATCTGAAATTATTGACAAAAGTGCTAACTGAATATCAAAGAGCGGCCCGGCGCTGTTTTCCGCGCGAGCGTCGAGGAAGGAAAAAAAAATGTCTCTCCGTGACTTTTTACAAAGCTCTCACATGGCATGATCATTACGAGTGCTTTAATAATTGATCTCCCTGCTCCCATATGGGGCTTTATGTAGAATGTGAGTCTGAGATGGAGATTGTAAGGAAGCCAATTTACACACAGCACGACCCCAACTTAGACATTAGCTCAAGTGCTCGCATCTACAAAGTGCTTAATTAAAAGTTGGAGCATCTCAACACACACACAGACACACACTTAACTTAAGCAAATATTGTATATATTATTGTAGGTCTCGTTGGTATTTGTGATGTTTCGGTTTTTCCAGATACATTGAGTGGAAAGACTCAGCTTTAAAAGCTTTGAACGAGACAGTTTGTCTTCGTTAATGAAATATTTACTACGCCATACTTTGGAGATGCAGAGACACAGACGTCCTTTGCAAGAGCTGAACATTAGACGATAGATAATCAAGTATTTTAATAATAATTCAAAGTAATTTGTCCTTAAAGCTCACATAGAGTGGTCCTGTTGCACATATATGTTAGTTATGGAGGTCTACTTGCATACATTAACTTGTTTTTATGTTCAAAAACCTCCTAGTTGCTGTAAACGAGCCAATAGAAATCTGTCTTTTCTGACACTGTGCTCAGCCGCGATATTTCAGACATAAATCTCACCCCCAGAAGACAGAGTGTGTTGTGATTGGCCAGCCAGCGTAGAGCCTTCCCAACTGTCTTGTGATTGGCCAATACCCGGAAGTGACATATTCAGCACACCCGCTCTGGAACGGTGGATGCACAACTACTCATTATCAAAACATTGTTTTAATAAGGCTTAAAAATAGTTTCAGAAGTGTCAGAAGACACTGTCGCTCGCGAAACACCTCCACAACGTACGTTATTCTTCTTCTGCGGTCCAATGTACGCAACCGGATGTGCCCAGACTAGTGCCCGGAGCAGGACGATCTGCTGTTCAGGAGAACCGCTGTTTACGTAACCGGACCGGGTTTTTTCAGAGATCTCGCTGAGCCCGAGATTACAATAAAACACAGCGTTCTAATCAGTGGCTGAAGTCTTTGTTTAGAACCTTCAGGGCTTCGTAAATAAGGTAATGACGCAGATACACACCAAAAAAACAGCGTTAATTGGAACTTCCGGTCTAGGTCTGCTTTAATTTACAGTTTTGAATGATAGAAGTGTGATGTTTCGCTGATTATCATCGACGTCTATATGATGAAATGATTCATCGCTCGATAAATGAAAGGAAGCGGTAGGTGTTAATGTCGTTTGTGCATTCATTCAATTGTTATCTACCGCTGCCATCACATGACGAACAACCGCTTACGCTCACATTTACACCTGCTGTGAGTTGCAAGCGTCCACAGAGAACATGCTAACATGCAAACATGCAGACTCATTGCAGAAAACCATGACTTTACAGCATCCACTGTGGCCAGTAATTGCTCAGGAGACAAAAAAAACCCCACAATATTGTCTCAACATGATCTCACACATAAAGAAAAGTGACAATGACTGTAAAATATACACAAATGCATATATATATATACATATATATATATATATGCAAGCACAAATCCCCAAATGGCCAATTATGAAGCTATCAGCTGTAGTTGACACACATTTATTTCCGTACTGTATACGGAGTGAGAGAGTGGAATAATATTTATCACAAGCAATTAGCGCAGTGTATACCTGTTGTCTTAATACGCGGCAAACATTATGTTTTTTCAGCCGCAGTATTTTCCTTGTTGTAGCTTGGGAATAATTAGCATTTTTTTAAACTTTGTGCATGATAATTAGGCCTCTGCGTTTCTCTGAAGCTCTGCTGAATGTGGCTTCACTAAAGTCATTTTTTGTAATCCTGCTCCTGATGCTCTGCAACCTCATTTCCATTGAAGGGGGGGAGGGGTGCTGAAATTAAGCCAATATGCATACGTACAGTATGTGCTTGAAGTGGGGTGTTGAGGTTATCAGTGAGAACTGGTTGGATTCAACCACTACGCTCTCATTAACTCTCATCCTCCTCCTCCTCCTCCTCTTTGCTTTGGCTCGGTAGCCAGCCTTACTCTGCAACTCAGTCTCTGGTGTATATCGGAGAGAGCACTCTCAAACACACACACACACACACATATATACATATACATATACATATATATATATATATATATATATATATATATATAAGCATGCTGTACTTCATAGCGCAAAAGAAAATGAAAGACATTTTAATTCTACCGTCCACAGACAGCAGGGGACCAGTTTAATATTTTCCTCTCTGCGTCAAAAAAGACAGAATGATGGAGTCTCAGTGCGTCAAGGAGAGGAGGGAATGAGAGAGCGCACTGTCTTTGCCTCTTTAACATTATGTGCGTATCTGCATTTGAGTGTGTGCGTGGTGGCGTCGCCGTCGACCGCAGCATAACGCCCTCTCTGTGTCCCCAGAGTCCCTCCGTGTCACTCACACACACTGAGACTATTGTCGAGACATTGGGAAGAGAGAAGCCCCCCAGACATTTTCTGTGGCACTGAGTCTGTCACAGCCGTGCGAGGGCTCAGACTAGGCTCGCGCTCACGCATGTGCACGCGCACACAAACACGCACATGCACGCTCAGGAATATCTTATATGACACTTATTTACATAGTCATATGTGGGGGTTTGTGTCGGAGTTTGAAGCTTTTTTTCATGATTAAAACAAGGTTTCAGCTTCTTAAATGTGAATATTTTCTTCATTTCGTTGCCCCATATGACAAAGAAAGTTTGTGGACAAAACAAGACATTCAAGAATATTATAATTCCTAGGTTTGACAAACACCTACTGCCATTTTTTAAAGTTTTCGGACATTTTATGGACCGAACGATTGCTCGATTAATCGATGACAAAATGAATTGATTTGATCATCAATGACTCGGTTTGAAGCTTTTTTCATGACTAAAACAAGGTTTTCAGCTTCTGAAATGTGAAAATTTTCTTAATTTCTTTGCTTCACATTAAGAAATCATTGAAAGTGAAACTTTTTGGTTTGTGGACAAAACTCGAAAGAAATCCGAGAACATCATACCTTCCAGGTTTGACAAAAACCAACATTTTTAATCGATTATGAAAATAATCTTTGTTGCAAATCTAATTGGATCTGAAACAATTACTCGATTAATGGATTATTAATCGATTACTAAATGAATCGTCAACTATTTTGATAATCGACATCTCAGTTTGAAGCTTTTTTCGTGATTAAAACAAGGTTTCTGATTGTTTCGGCTTCTTAAACGTGAATATTTTCTTTGTTTCTTTGCTCCACATAAAGAAATTGTTGAAAGTGACATCACAACATCATAATTTCCAGGTTTTGCCAAACATTGATCGCTATTTTTTAACGTTTTATGACATTTTATGGACCAAACAATTGCTTGATTAATCGATTCCTAAATGAATCGCCAACTATTTTGATCATCGATGAGTCAGTTTGAGCTTTTTTCATGACTAAAACAAGGTTTCAGCTTCTTAAATGTGAATATTTTCTTAATTTCTTTACTCCGTATGACAAAGATATCATTGAAAGTGAAACTTTTTGGTTCGTGGACATTCGAGAACATCAACCATTTTGAACGTGACATCACAACATCATAATCTCCAGGTATGACAAACACCGATCGAACATTTTTTAACGTTAACGTATGGACCAAACGATTACTCGGTGAATCGGTAAAATAAGCATTAGTTGCAGCTCAAGTTTGTGTGCTAATGTTGAATCATGCACTGCTGTAATCTCAGTTTACAGATGACAGCAGCTCCAAGTCTCAGGTGTTTATATGTATATATATATATATATATATATATATACATATACTTTTGTGTATGTGTGCCAAGCCCTGTGTGCATATTTGTTTATATCCGACAGCGAATTAGGCAAAGCTATCTTTAACCTTGCAAAAAAAAAAAAAAGTGAGTGACACTGATCCAAAACTGACAGGATGGATTTCGGTTTACTGCGCGGCTCTGTCGTGTCAGCCCGTGTCAGCGCAGCCACGTCTGCCAGTTTTTTTTTTGTTTTGTTTTTTTTTCATACGAAAGACAAGAAGAATGCCACAGAATAACATAGACAGAGTATATGCAAGTGCAAAGAGAGTGAAAGAGAGAGAACGACAGGACAGGGACGACTTGAAAACGAGAGATAGAGCGGGCTCAGAGTCAGGCGTGACAAATGAAAGTGTTTGGCAGAGAAAGAGCAAAACAGAAAAGGGGAGAAACGGTGCAGAGAAAGAGAAAATGTGGAGGTGGTGGCGGTGGCGGTGGTGGTGGTGGTGGTAGGGCCCGGTGGTTGGATAGAGACCTTGCTCTTGTATGCGGATGTCTCCTTTTCCTTTATTGACTCTGTCTATTGTTCACAGCAGCACTCCTAATCACTCTCAACAGGGAGGTTTGTGTGTGTGTGTGTGTGTCTGTCTGTGCGTCTTGTGTGCAACAAGCACGTATCTTTAGCCCTCATCGTCCCTCACTTTTACTCTTTCATGCGCTGGCCCCCACAGTGGAAGCCATTGTGTGGTCAGTCTTAATGGACAATGGCCAGGGGGGGGGGGGGGGGTGTGTGGGGGAAAAAAAAAAAAAGGCTGTTCCCATCACGCACACGATTAGCGTGACGGTCCACACATGCACACATGTGCTCACAACGGCCAGTAATTGACATCTAAATGGCAGGCATACATATGCATGCTCTCGCCTTACTCACGAGCGCACACAGAGGGCCCCGTTGTTCGCCCCGCCATCCTGTTTGCATCTGCCTCAACAATGACCACCGTCATGGATATAATAAGCGACGACTGTTTTAGGCACCGGCAGTGGAAAAGCAATAGACATCAACTCTCGACACCATACCGAACAAAGGAGCTAATCTGAATCACGGCCGTTTGTTTTCCGTATAAGCCTTCGCTTTTACGTCTCACTAGAAGAAGCTTTCTGATTCGGTTTTGTCCGCCGGAGCCTGCACAAAAGGATAAACGTTTCAAAGGCTGTGAATGGAGAGAGTGATTTCTGGTGGTGTTTATCTCCACGGTGGACAACCCAGATGGAGAAGGAAGAAAGCTCAGTGGCAGAGTGGAGAGTTTGGCGGCAACAAAGCCGCAGCGGTGGATAGGGATGCAGTCGACCTGCAGTCTCTCTTTCTGTTCTCTCTACACAAATTATACATACACAGCATACCTTCAAAGAAAAAAAAACACACACCCCCGCACGCTCACAGCGACTGGTTAGGACTATGATAATGAGCACCGGCCACAGGGTTTGGCTTAAATTGCTCCCAGTAAGAGAAAGTGATTTATAGCCAACACGCTCCGGCAAATTACATACACACATTGTACAACACAGAAAAAGTGATTATCAGGACTGCTGTTGCAGGCAGCACGGCCCGCGCAGTTCCGGTAGCGGCCACACGGGGGCCTGATGCAGACTGCAGCAATGTGAGGAGGAGGAGGAGGAGGAGGAGGAGGAGGAGGAGAGAGGGACCGCATAGTGCCGATCAGATGACCTCGCTGCTGCAGTTAATGTTCTCTGGCGTTCAGACACAAGGCTAAGGCTCTGCCTCGTACCGCGGGGGCTGCTGTACTACAAGCTATTGTAGTGACATTGTTGTGTGTCTGTCTGTGTGCGAGTGTGTGTGTGTATACAGGGGGAATAGTGCTCATTTTTCCTCTCTTTCGTTCCCTTTCTTTCTTTTCTCTTTGTCCCACTGCCTTGCCCTTCTCCTCTCACATCCCCAACTTCATGTTGCCCCCTCCCCTCATGCTACTGCCGCACTTGCACTCCCCCCTTCCCCTCTACCTCATGCCCCTTTTTCCCTCTCGCCCCCCCCCCCCCCACGTCTCTTTCTCCCTCTCTCTTCTTCCTCTCTGCAGTGCAGCACAGTGATTATCATTCCTCTCACAGAGTCAGGCCTGATAGTCAGATACTGCTGAGCACCCTTCTACATCACCTGCTTTTAGAGAGAGAGAGAGAGAGAGAGAGAGAGAGTGGGGAAAGAAAGAAGGAAAGGGGGAGTGCAGAATTAGAAAAGACAGAAGAAAAAGAGTGCAGAAAAGCTGATAAAGGAACAAAGATGGGATGTAGAAGCATGGGAAGAGTAGGAAATGAGTGGTAGCATGAAGAAGGGAGGAGAGCTCTTTACTGCAGAGGTGGTCCCACTGCAACACACTCATAAATGTAGTAGTGTGTGTGTGTGTGTGTGTGTGTGTGTGTGTACAGGTGTGTGACTATACTGTATCTGCATGGAAAATGTGTCTCAGAGAGTGTGTGTTGTGGTAACGCGGCGCCTTTGCTCGTCAACGTCTGCGAGTCAGACACTTGAAGAGAGACGCCGCTCGCGTTTGCTTCATCTCCTCCTCCTCCTCCTCCTTCCTCCTCCCGAGGAGCTCCGAGTTCCAACCTGCTCCGAAAGCCATTTTCCTGCATTCTGCAAATACCGCGACAGTCGTAGAAAACGTCTCGCCTTCTAAACGGCGCTCGTCTTTGTCTCCTAATTTCTTTACTTCTGCTACAGACTCAGAGTCAGCGGTGGTGGTGGTGATGCACAACACTCTTTTATCAGTTGTTTTATTTACCATTAGTCTCCCTGCTTCTCTATCTCAACACCTCACCTGTCTTGCTTGACCTGACGGCTAAAGTTTGTTAAACAGGACACTCTGTCTTTTTCAGTGCATTCCAGCCCCTGCACACACACACACACACACACACACACACGTCAGTCCATGACAGCACCAGCTTTAGATCAGGTCTATATTTAAATGAAAAGTGTAAATATATCATCACGAGATGAATTGTTAACACGTCGTTGCCATTCACGGAGCCCCGGTGAGATGCTTTCTGTCAGCACGTTTCACTGTTCCTCCTCCTCCTCCTCCTCCTCCTCCTCCTCCCTCGCCGTCTTTGACACATAAGACAAGAGTCGACAGCAAAGGGTTTTCTTTTTTGTTTCAGAGGTTTTTGATCAAATGTGACCTCAGAATCGAGACATTCTGACCGAGTGACTCGCTCACTTAGTCAGAGTCGCTTTAGCGTTGGATTTTATCTGACAAGGTGATAAAACGGGGAAGGAAAAGCGATTGAAAGAAAGCGTGTCTAAAAATTCACACGTGAAATTAGCACGTGCAAATACAACTGAAACACCCAAAGATATTCGTGTGGTTTTCACGCTTGTTAAAAAGGCTTTATTAGGCGACCCTGGTTGTTTTCATATTTTTAGCCCGCAAACAAAGTGATAAAATAAACACCGTTTGAATTTTGGTGCTAATTCGCTTGGACGGGTAAGGAAAAGGGAGGACGAGGTGACGCAAATCCAGCTCCAACAAATCACCTTTAAATCAAGTCAAGTCAACGAGAGCTGAAACAATTAATCGTCAACTATTTTGATAATCGATTCAAGCTTTTTTCATGATTAAAACAAGATTGTTTTAGCTTCTTAAATGTGAATATTTTCTTTGTTTCTTTGCTCCACATAACAAAGAAATCATTAAAACGGAAACATTTTGGTTTGTGGACAAAAACAAGACGTTTGAGAACATCGTCATTTCCAGGTTTGACAAACGCTGATCGGCGATTTTAGCATTTTCTGACAATAATCAACAGATTAATCAATTACGGAAATAATCGTTAGTTGCAGCTTTAAAGCCAACTTTCTTTCTACACTCTTAGAAATAAGGGTTCCAAAAGGGTCCTTCTACAAGGGCTGAGGTTCTACCTGGAACCATTTGCTTCTGAAAACCCCTTTTCCCGAACAAAGGGTTTTTCAAGGGTTCTTGGTAACACTAATGGTTCCAGTAAGAACCATTTTGATCCAGAGAACCCTTTAAACCACCTTTCCTGAATAAGGGGTTTTAAAAGGGTTTTTGGTGGAACCTTTATTTAAAAAAAAGTTTCTATCTGGAGCCAAAAAGGGTTCTCCTATGAGGACAAGCCGAAGAACCTTATATGGTTCTACTTGGCACTTTAAGGGTTCCAACAGGGTCCTACTGCAAGGGCTGAGGTTCTACCTGGAAACATTTGCTTCTAACACTAATGGTTCCAGTAAGAACCATTTTGATCCAGAGAACCTTTTAAACCCCCTTTCCTGAATGAAGGGTTTTAAAAGGGTTCTTTAAAAGGGTTCTTGGTGGAACCCTCCAAAAGGTTTTCCTATGAGGACAAGCCAAAGAACCTTATATGGTTCTACTAAGCGCTTTTATTTCTAAGAGTGTCGAGCACATTTAAAAACAGCCAAGGTCGAACCAAATCGCTTTACAGCGTTAAAGGCCCAGCAACACAAAAAGTTTAAATCAGTAAAAACATAAAAGTAAAACAGTAACAGAATAAAATGATAGAGGCCAAGGAGAAGACCTGGGTCTTTAGAAGATGTTTGAAATGTTCAATGTTGGGGAGCAGATTTAATTTCCAAGGGTAACTTGCTCCAAAGTTTGAGGGCAGCCACAGAAAGTAGACGAGTTTTTAGCCGGGATTCTGGCAACATCTAAAAAGCAGCCTGTTGTCAGACCTCAGAGCTCGGGATGGGGGCGCGAAGAAAAAGAAGTTCAGAGAGGTAAGACGGTGCCAAACTGTTAAGAGCTTCAGAAAAACCCCGACGATGAAAAATTTAAAAATCAATCCTAAAAAAACGGATGCCGGTGGGTATAACAACACAATTGACACCGCGTGATCCTTCACTTTGGTATGTATGAATTAAACAAAAGCATGAATAAATCCGTGCAGACGGTGTCTCGGCGTGAACCTGGCAGTTCAATCATGCAACGAACATCGCATTCCCTGCTGTAAAAAAAACACTCAATAATTTCAACACACACACACAAAAACAATCAGTTCAGACCCATAATGTTTGAATTATAATAAAGAAACAGTTATTAATTTCACTCTAATTCCATTTCCTCGCCTCGCAAAGATAACTTCATTAAAATAAGATTCACGACACGGGAGCGGAAGCAAATGTCAACGTGATTGATCGTCAAAGTGGACGCCGTTTCTGTAAAGTCAGACTTTATTCGTGTGGTGTCAACAGATACACATATTAGCGTTTATTGCGCGGTATCTCCTTACATGCTCGGCGTTGTTGATGGGGGACGTTTATTTTTAGGTAGTAAATAAGCTATCACATTATGAGGAAACAGGATGAGGTGACATCATTTGATCGCGTATTAGACTATTTTTTTTATCGATCCAGCGACTCGAGACTTGTGTATCCGCTTGATATATATCGCCGTGAAAGAAAAAAAATAAATAAAAGCGCCCCGTGATGTTATTTGTGAAGTAATTATTCCACAAAAACACATCGTGTTTTATTAGCAGATTTATCCTCGCCGTGCACAATAAGCCACTCGATCCACTGCAGAGCTGCTAAGCCACTTAAGGAACTCCATAAGTCTGGACTTCATTTGCGACTTTTAGCATCCCTGAAGGGGCCACACACACACACACACACACACACACACACACACACACACACACACACAATCCTATTTCTGGCAGAGGGATAATCACGTTTAAAAAATATTGATGCGCGGCTTCAAATATCATGTGTCCATGAGCTGAAATTGCCAGTCGCTGACAACTAAATTAACATGCAAAGCTACACCTCTCAGTCAACGTGAGGAAAAATTCCAGGTGTCTGGAGGGAGAAATTGCAAACAGGGTGTCAGGTGTCAGTGTGATTGACATTAGGCTCATAATACTGTCCCACTTCTGCCTATTTCAACACACACAAAACGAACCTTCTGCATGGAAAAACAGTTTTTTTTTTGTTTTTTTTTTACCTCTAGTTGCTTTTGTTTTACCACTTATAAATGCAAGCCCGCGGCATCGTGCAGGAAAAGGAGGAGCGGGATGGCTTTGGAAACGCGAGATAAAAACGTCGTCTATAGCTCGCGAGGCTGCCCCGACCGCGACGCTAACGGCGCCATAACTGATGAACACTTGTGAAGTATTAGAAAACGGTCATGGCTCATTCCGGGTCGTTAAAACACACAAATCCTCTCTGCCACAGTCTGTACCACACTGGTAATAAACAAAAGCAAGAGAGGGAAAAAAACATCATTTATGTAATTAAAAATCTAAGAGCTGTTTATTCCAAATGTGATTATTGAACAGCCTCCCATCAATTAATTTAGCTTATTTTCACTCTATTAAATATCAGTTTGAGAGCAAAAAAAGCTATCAGACACCATCAGGGGGTATTGATCCTCAATGATGTCGGGATCAGTCTTAAATAAGCCATAACTGTTCAAATGCAGTTGGATTGTTATTGCAGTAAATGAGTGATTATAAAGTTTATAAAGTAACACTGCAGTTCAACTAAAGTAAGATATGGATGATGCATGACGTCCCGACTCCTCCTGACATGCAAGCGTGACTTTGAGTTTAGTGAACGGATGAATGTGTGGCCGCAGTAGAAATCTGACCTCCATTTTGTGCATTGTTACAAAAAAAGTACTGAAGAATATATTGTATGTGTCTAACAAGGTGATAAATGATAAATTCAGACCATTACATGGTAGATTCCTGCACCTACACTCAGAAGTGATGTACACTACCGTTCAAAAGTTTGGGCTCACTTAGAAATGTCCTTATTTTTGAAGGAAAAGCACTTTTTTTCCAATGAATATAACATTAAATGATCAGAAATACATGTCTGGTTATCGGATGATGAGCCTTGTGCAATGATGTTAGCACAGCTGAAAAATCATTATTTCTAATCTTGTCAATGTCTTGACTATATTTTCTATTCATTTTGCAACTCTTTTGATGAATAAAAGTGTGTCTTTTAAAGGAAAACACAACAAAAATTGTACAGGTGACCCCAAAACTTTGTAGATAAATGAGAATAGAGATCCAAATGCGGGCTCCACTCGTCCTAGAACCATGTTTGTAGTTCTGTTTTATGCATAAGCCGCATCCTCTTGATCCGTTATGCACAGCAGACGGTTGCAGGACACCGACACAAACACAAACACAAACACACAAACCCTGAGATGTGTAAATGAAGTGCCTCCACTCCACACACACACACACACACACACACACACACACAAGAAACACATGTGTTGAATATGCATACACATGTAACGAGAAGAGAGGGAGACTGTTAATTAACTGGAGCACGTTAATTCTCTTTGAACCGACAGCGAGGAGGTTTACTCACTAATTACCTTGATGACTAAGCCAACCTGTGCCCGTGCACGCACACACACACACACACACACACACACACACACGAGTGTGTCTTCTTCACGCAGTCTGCCACAACACATCCTTGCAGGCTTTGAAAAGTCTCGCACTCATCCGCAGCCATGAGACGGGAGAGAAGGTGCGAAGTCTCACTCTTAAGTGTGAGCATATGCTAAAATGAAAAATGAAAACTATGTTGAATGTTTTTTTTAACACCTTCTCAGGAAACTGGGAGATTCAAATGATGTTTATTCTTAAATCAGAGGCATCAGTCAGATTTGTCAGAAATAAATTAACACTTAACTGTCACCTGTATAATTTGGTTTGCGTTTTCCAATAAAAGTCACACTTTTATTCATGAAAAAGTTGCAAAATGAATAGAAAATATAGTCAAGACATTGACAAGATTAGAAATTATGATTTTTATTCCAAATAATTATTTTGTCCTTCAAACCTAAGGGTTTTCTAATCATCCAATAGCCTTCCAACACCATTAGCAAACACAATGTACCATTAGAACACTGGAAATGGGCCTCTATACACCTATGTACATATTCCATTAAAAACCAGACGTTTGCAGCTAGAATAGTCGTTTACCACGTTAACAATGTATAGAGTGTATTTCTGAATTCTCATTTAATGTTATATTCATTCATATTCACTTATTCCTTTTAAATGAAAAAAATATTTTTTTCTAAAAATTAAATTCTTTCTTCAAAAATTTTAATTTTTTTCCCCCAAAAAAAGTTTTTCTCAATTTTTTTTTCTGAAACAAAAACACATTTTCACTCAAAAAAAATGTTTTTCTCTCGAAAATGTTTTTTTTTTCTCTCAAATTTTTTTTTCTCTCGAAAAATAATTTTTTTCTCTCTCAAAATTTTAGTTTCTTTGTAGACATTTTCTTTCAAAATTTTAATTTATTTCTCAAAATCAAAAAAGGGCTTTTCCTTCAAAAATATAGGCATCTTTAAAAAAAAAATTTCTTCAAATTTTTTTCCCCCAAAAAAAATGTCTTCAAATTTTTTTTCCCAAAAAAAAGTTTTTCTCAAATTATTTTTTGCCCCAAATTTTTTTCCTCAAAATCTTAATTTCTTCCTAAATATGTAATTCTTTTCTCAATATGTTAATTTATTTCTCACTATGTTAATTTATTTCTCAAAATGTGGTATATTCCTTGAAAAAAAGTCATTTTTCCCCTCAAAATCAAGGACATTTCTAAGTGACCCCAAACTTTTGAACACTCGTATATACTGCCCGATGACGAAAGCCACACAAACGTACGCGCACACGCATTCAGACGCGCTCGCCGTGGCGTGCAGATGAGTGCAGCTCCCATGTCAGTATTGAACTGTAATGGCCCATGTCAGATTAAGGGGAAGGATTTTTAATGTCCTTCGTCAAACTCAATTAATATTCCATCAGGCATGAATTCATAGGCCACGCTGGACTTAAGCCAATTTATCCATATGTGTGTGAGCGTGTTTGTGTGTGTGTGTTTTCGCACATACAAATCTCTTTATTGCATTTACTCAGCCAAATAATAGAAAGCTCGCACACAAACACACACACACAGAAAGGTTCTTTGTGCTCAGAGAATGAGGCCCGCAAAACATCAAGGTTTTTTAGTTTTACAGGTTGCAGCGGGTGAAGTGGGAAGGAAACGCGAGATAAATTTAACATACGAGCGAAAGAAGAAAAAGACGTAAACGGCTTTAAAGGACATCCTTGACAGGAAAATGTGAGCACTGTGCCTTGGGTGCAACAGAAATAATACACAGTAATATTTGGGAAGAAATGAGACGCGGCAGACTGTGAAGCGTGCACAATAAGTAGAAGTTAATATACGGGAGGATGTCAGAATACGAGGGATTTGGCAAAAGGAATCGAAGAGAAGTTTGTCAATGCGAGTGAGAGGCTGAGATGGAAGATGAGAGAGAAAAGAGGGGTTAGAGACGTCGCGGGTCAATAAAGCCTGCTCTGTGGAGAGAGCAGTGGGACTCATAACGAGGTCAAGGACACCTCATCGATCGCCACATCATAAAGCTGACTGACAAAGGAAAGAAGGGATGGGGAGTAGAGTTATGACTGTGAAAGGAAGTGGACTGCAGCTGAAGGAGGGAGGGAGGGATGCAGGAGGGAGACAGCAAAATAAAATTACCAGGACAAGAAATGAAAGGGGGGCAGCTCTGGTCAGACAGAGAGGGTTAGAGGGAAATCAAATTAGAAGGAATCAGTGGTGAGCAAATGAATTCTGTCCCTACACACACACACACATATACAAGCATCACCTGGTCTTCAATAACAGTAAATCACTCCCTTAAACCATGCTCCATCGTGACATAAGACATAAGAGCGTTCAGCGAAGTGGACGTATTTAAATCCAATTTTTATTCATCAAGCTCTTCACAAAAACAACACTGTTGTTGCTGCTCAAAGTGGTGTTGAGTTAAAAACAAATAAATAAATAAATAAATTGGAATCCATAAAAGACGACAAACGCAAGCAAAGAACAAACACCCGCGCCATCAGAAATGATGAAAAGCGATGAGATACGAGAAATAAAGTAAGCAACACAACTTCTCATTCTGTGGTAAAAAAAAATCCAAGGAGAAATAAAAAAAAAACACCTCAGTGTTTTAAGATGTAAAAGCTGGCAGTGAATTAGTCGAATGTGAAGAGGCCACTTAAAGTATTCAAGGGTTTTTTTGTAGCTGTATCTGTGAAAGCCTCATGTTCTCTGTGTGTGACAAATAAAGTAATAAAAAAAAGCACCTGATCGGCAGATGAAATCAGGGCCGGCCCTAAGTGAGATGGGGATTTGGTGGCTATAAATCTTTAATTCATGGTCCAATGTCTCAATTGTCATGCCCTTTAACACCTAACCCTCAAAATGTCCAACCTGGACTTTTTCTTTGCTTATTTTAAGCATAAAAGAGCCAAAAATGTCCTGCAACTAAGTACTTTTGCCCATTTTCCCAGAATAACTTCCAATATCTGGCAGTTATTTACAATTTACTCCATGTTAAAACACTGTTTTAACAATTTGAAGACTGCAATTGAAATGGGGATTTGGTGGCCGTAGATCTTGTATTCACGATCCAGTGTCTCAATTGTAATGTAAAATATTGTAACCCTTTAACACCTAATCCTTAAAATGTCCCACCTGGACTTTTCTTTGCTTATTTCAACCATAAAAGAGCCAAAATGTCCTGTAACTAAGTGCTTATGTATATTTTTCCAGAATAACTTCCAATATCTGGCAGTTATTTACTATTTAATCCATGTTAAAACACTGCAGTTGCACACAAACAATGTTCAATTTGAAATTTGAACAGTATAAAACATCACTTTTTTGAGTCTCTGAATGCTTCTTTGTCTCAATGTGCAAAAAAAATCAAGGCCAAAAAATGGAAACTATGTACAGGTGTTCTTCCCACTCTCTCCACTCTGGCAACAAAGACGCCGATTCTCTGAGCTTCCTGAAACGGCGCCAGTGAAATTACCGTAATAACCTCGTTGTTTGGCGTCAAAAAAACGTTGGAATGTGTGCAAACGTGTCACTTTTTTAAACTCTGTCAAACCATCTGAATAAATAAAAATATTCTAACTCGTATTTATTAACACTGTTAGGTTGAGAATTAAAGGTACATTACGTAAAAACAGAGCAACATTTATTGGTGGAGCTGCACGTTTCTCTCACCTGTGTGTTGGATGTTTCCGCCCATTTAGCATCAAATCTCAAAGGATGTTGCCGTTGTGGTCCCAAATGGTGGCCGCCACAGGGCTGAAAGGCTCATTCTGGGGCAATGAAACACAACAATTCATATAATTAGGTCATTGAAATACAACTGTGATGATTTTTAATCTTCAATTTCTGCAAAAACAAATGAAAGTTTGCACACTGACACTGGAGTTTGCAAACAAACTTTTTTTTTGTCTTTGTCACAGCTACAGGAAAACAAAAAAAAAGTCGTCTCACTTCATCGCTGTGTATTCAGTTAGTCTGAACAAGTGGAAAAGAGGTTGGACTTCCTCATCTTAGCTAATGCTCTAAAAATAAATGGCTCTCCCTCTCTCTCTGAAGCCGCTGTTGCTTTTCCATTAGCTTTCTAATATCTCTTCCTCAGTCTGCACCATCCCCTCCTGTCCGACTCCCTTTCGTTCCTCTTTCATCTGAACGTGAAGACGCGGCAGGAGGAAACAAATGTTGTGTTGACTTTTCTCCATTCTGCTGAACTCATTCTCTTCCCCTCTTGTCTTACACGTTCATTAGCTGCGATGTTTAAATGTTCCTTTTCCCTTCTTTCGGGGTCGTTGGGGAGCAGAAAAAAAAAGGATTAGTTCAGGTTTGGCTTTTATCCCGTGTTGTCCATCAGTTTTCCCTATAGATTATCCCGAGGCATCGTTTCTGAGCTGAAGATCTTCCACTGTAATCTGCCGCCCCCCCCCTGCCCTCCCGCCCTCCCCTCTGTTCCCTCACTTCCTCTCTTTATGCTGCGTGTTTCAAAGCAGGTCTAATTTTGAAAGGGTTGTAATTTTGCAGGCGGCTAAATGAGTGTGAGAAAAGATAGTAGCGGTGTGGTATAGAACACGGGCTTCCTGGTGCAGTGTGATGCCTCCAGGCCAGGAGTTGTTTAACTTTCTCTTGATATTCCCTCAGCATGGAGTTATTACACTGTTTTTTCCCCCTTCTCTCTGAAGTGAAAGCTGCTCTGCTAAATAGAGCGGGATGATTCGTGTGTTGAGATCACAGCAGGTGTGAGTGATTGAAATGATTTGTTTGTGAATTACAACACGTCCACTAAAGGATTGGGACATTTTTTATATATACATATAAAAATATATGTATATACATATACATACATGTATATGTATATACACATGTATATATATATATACATACATACATACATACATACATATATACATACATACATACATATACATACATATATATATACATACATACATATATATACATACATATACATATATATATACATACATATATATATACATACATATACACATACATACATACATACATATATATATGTGTATATGCATATATATATTTATATGCATATGCATATGCATACACATATATACTATACATACATACATATACACATATAGTATACACATATACGTACACACATACAGTATATATACTATACATATATACATATATACGTACACACACATATATATATACACATATACACACATATACATACACGCGCGCGCACGCACACACACACACACACACACACACACACACACACACACACACACACACACACACACACACACACACACACACACACACACACACACACACACACACACACACACACACACACACACACACACACACACACACACACACACACACACACACACACACACACACACACACACACACACAGGTGGATTGTGAGCTGGTTTGTGGCCGCAGTATAACTCGGGGAAAACCCCCGTGGTTCAATTTCCTGCGTTCACGAGAAGAAAGGGATATTCATTTTTATTCATATTACAATTAATTTGCACACCGTGGTTTCTACTGGCCCCCTGGCCTAATGTAAAATAATAGAAATTGGTACTAATGGGGAAAAAAAAAAAATAAGATACAACTGCAAAAAAAAAAATGAATTATTTAAAACTGAAATAATAACAATATATTCTCTATATCCAAAATTAAAAATGTCTTAATGTGCCCATGAAGATTTCCAACACACACCCTCACGCTGACTGTTTTACTAGATATTGTTCTCATATTTAAATGTGAGAAATAAAAATAAAAAAGTATTCATCCGTCATATCTGTGGCATTCAGAATTTGAATTTCTATGTTTTGGGTTGTAAATATAGAGTTTTACAGTTCTTTAGTTGGGTTTAATTGGTTTTTCAGCCATGGATTAATTCACTTTTATGTAACCTAATGAGCTTTTTTTAAACACACACAAAGCAGTCAGGACAGTGCAGGTGAGACTGAGCTAAAATAAACTACAGTGTCGATGTTGTTTATTAAGAAGGAACACGTCACCCGGTGCACTGGTGTGTGTTTAATTGACAACAGTCTCTGTGCCACAGAGGAAGCAGCTACAGTACACGAGGCTTTGGATTACACAGCAAGTCTTTTTTAATAAGAAAAGTTCATCCATTTGTTGAAAACTATAGACGATCGCTAGAATTATTGCTCAAACCTTCGCTTGCTTTAATAGCATCGCAAGTCAAGTGTTTTTTTTTTTACAGTTTATGGCCCAGCTGTTGCTACACTCCAAATAAAAACAGAGGTCTGTAAACATTGGCCACGTCCAGCAGCATTTAATCCAAACCTGGATTAAAAGCCAACTGAGAAACTTTAAATAACAAGATTGGTTGATTGTTATGCAGCATTGTAGCAGTTTATCCCATAATCAGGGCGAACACGTTCACATAATCTGGATGTCTTTGCCTCACTACTTTTGCCAAATCCCTAGATTTAGAATTTCAATAGAGGATGATAATCTGTATGATTAATCCCATATTGTTTTTGTGTGCGTTTCCCTTGCAGGGGACCCTCCGACGAGTGACCTTCTCGGTGGTCAGCCAGCCTCAGGACGGCGGCTGCTACGACAGCGGCATGGAGGACTCGGAGACGCCGAGCAGCAAAAGCTCGTCGGGGCCGCGGCTGGGAGCGCTGCCGCTGCCCGAGGAAGGATACGAGCGAACCACGCCCGAGGGCAGCGTGGGGGAGGAGGAGCACGTGGAGAACGGTCAGAGCAACAACAACAACACAAACATGCACACCTAGCTATTCTTGTTAGGATACTGCAGTCTGACCTAAACCCTAACGTTAACCATAACCAGGTATCATTAAAGATACAGTTTGATGATTATGTGACATTTTCTGCATGAAAATATGTGCAAAACAATGCGACTAATGTTTTATTGTGTATTTACTAGAGTTGTGCAAAAGGTTAACACGCGTTAGCGCATTTCCATGACGACTGACCGGAAGAAGACGCGCGTGACGTCACGTTTACGTGCCGCGACACAGGAGTCCAGGCACCGTTTACCAGTTAGCTCCGTTAGATGCATTAGCTCCTTTTAGCGCTGGTTAGCGCGCCTACAGTCGAACTGGAGCGGTCTGTTTTATTAAAGGAAAAGAGCAGCGCTACAAATAACCAGCTGTACCTGTGTACTGCGTATGTGTGCCTCTGTTTTTAAAGTTTAGCGTTACTTTAGAGACTTGTTTTAACAATCGGGAGTCACGTAAACATGACGTCACGTGGGTCTTTTTCCGGTCAGTCGTCATGGAAACACTACAGCACTAGTATTTACACCAAGCCAAATCCTTTCCTTCCATCCATCAATCCATTTTCTACCGCTTTAGGCCACATATAAAGACAAACAACCACTCACTTTCACATCTACGGTCAATTTCAGAGTGTCCAATTTAGCTAAATCCCCATATTGTATGTTTTTGGACTGTGGGAGGAAGCCGGAGTACAATTAATCGAAAATATTACCTAAATTGCAATATTTTCAAAACGTGGGAGGCGCAATATTTGTTTAAAGCCAAAAGGTGTTTTCATTAAAAGTCACACTTTTATTAATCAAAAGAGTTATAGTTATAGAAAATATAGTCAAGACATTGACAAGATTAGAAATAATCGTCAAAGAACCAGCAAAACTGATGCTAACATCATTGCACAAGGGTTTTCAAGGGTTTTCCAATCATTCAATAGCCTTCTAATGCCATTAGCAAACACAATGTACCATTACACAATGTACATATTCCATCAAAAACCAGACGTTTGCAGCTAGAATAGTCGTTTACCGCATTAACAGTAAGTAAGTAACCCCCAACTTTTGAATGGTATACTCCTCTTATGCTACAGACTGAAGAGAACAGATCTGCACAGATATGAAAATGACCACTCGCTCTGATAATAATCACAAACAGACAACTTTAAGCTAACTTTAATCAGACACCTCTGAAGCGAGGTTCTCTCTCTCGGGCGCCGAGCTTGATTAATTCAGTGAATCACCAATCAAATATAATTTCAAATTGCAGTCAAGGGGCCTTCCAGAGTCATTCACTTACTTTTTGTTACTCAAGACATAAAAATGCTTTATACAAACACACGATCAATCTCTCTTACACACACACACATTTTTATTTAAACCTTGACTTGCTGTCAAGGTTCCAGGAGTCTTTTCTCAAAAAAAAAAAGAAGCAGCTGCCTTGTATTTGTTTGCATTTGCCGCACATATTCCGTGCCAACACTTGAATGTGCCACGCGAAGAGTGTTTTAGAAAATCTAAAGTGTTGTCGCTCGTCCGTGGCCTTGCTGCTGTCAATCAGCGGCCCCGTATTCCCTTTCACTGAGGAAATTGTGTTTTTACCTTTTTTTCTAACTGGTTTTTGTGGAATGGAAATGGGCAAAAAGAAAAAATATTGTGTTTCATTTTTACCGTGTTTCGCCCTCATCCCTGTGTATGTGCTTATACCTGAGCTGGAACAGAGAATACACAGCCACACAAGGTCATTTTGACCTTGGCTGACTTCTATCACTTTATATCAGATTCCAATTAAATGCTGTCTTTTCACCAAAATGGGAAGCGCTGACCTCGTGGCCAGGCGTGAAAAGGAATAATTATTTTTCTTATTCAAGAGGAGAATAATTGACAGTGAACGCCACATGGATTTCAGTCGAATGTATGGAATACATTACGATCTGCGCCAAAACGCGCGTACGAGTAACAGTTACCCTCGTCAATCATCATTTACAACTGCTGTCCGGATTAAACGCCATGTCAGTATTGATTCATAAATGACCGCTTTACACAGATAATAAACATAACCTTTGACACGGGACTGTGTGGGACAGCAGCGTTCAATCTCTGGTGCCTCGCTAACCTTTCGATCCAGCGCCCACGGGATGCAACGTAATCCCTTCCTTTGCACGCGAGGAAAAAATTTGGTCATTCAAATATCGGATAATTATCTTTAGTTGTCGTTTTGACCTCACCTCTCACCTTCTGCGTAAAGCTTATAGCACAGCAAAGAGCTATTTTTCTTCAGGATTCTTTTGGAGTCAGCATTTTTCGTTTTTTGCTTTCGCTGCATTTTTGTCTCGCTTCCCTTAAGATTCTGTCCCCTAACCTTTGTCTCGAGCTTTTTTTATTTACACATTTGTATCCGTGGCCAACATTCACCTCCTGTATTTAATCTCCCTTTCATTTGAATTGTCTTATCTGATATCAATCTTTATTTATAAAGCACTTTGGTAACACTTTAGATTAGAGAACACATTCACCATTAACTAGGTTGCATCTAAGTCGCATACTAGCCGTTTATTAGTAAATATTAAGCACATATTAAAGAGATAGTTTGGAATTTTGGACATAAGACCTATTTTCCAACTCAGCCAGTGTGATGGAGACGTTTTCAAGAACTTTCATTCAGTTCTTCTAGTTGCCGAGTTGGTGCTATGGCTAGCGCAAGTCAATGGTACAAGCTAGCATGGCATTAGAAAGACTCATACCGACTCCACAGTGCACCCGAGGCAAATCAATTGTAACGGCAGACTATCCATGTACATATCTGTGTTGATAGAACAATATTCGAAACAAAACTAACCTCGCATCGCATGAATCAGTCCGCCGCTGCCATAGCCTTCTAATGCCATGCTAGCAGGTACCATTGACTTGCGCTAGCCATAGCACCAGCTGAGTTGGAAAATGGGTCTTATGTCCAAAATTCCGAACTATCCCTTTAACACCTTATGTAGGAAAAATCTTAATTCATGTCATAATAGATGTAGAATAAGGTTTTAATACGTGCTTAATCATTACTAATAAAGGGCTAGTATGCTACTCATACATGTTAGTAACCACCTACTTAATGGTGAATATGTGTTCTCTAATCTAAAGTGTTACCAGCACTTTTTATGAATATAAGTGCTTTACATAAAAACACACTTATATGTGTATCAACTACTTCCTCTCTGCCAGTTATTGATGGGTTTTTCCTCACTCTTTTCTTCTCATTTTCTCCACCCAGATGCCAGACAGCTGCCAGACGTCGCTCTGACGGGAAAGTGTACCCGGGAGTGTGATGAATTCGGCCACTCCGACACTTGCTGGATGCCCATGCGCCCTTCACCTCGCCAGCGTCAGCGTCACGGCAGCGACCCCCCGCGGCTCTCCACCTTCGCCCCGGGAGACGACAACAACAACCTCCGCGGCAACGACCACGAGAGCGACAGCGAGAGCGCCGGGAGCGCGGGGAGCTCGGAGCCGGGCGTGGTCGGCGGCGGCGGCGGCGGAGAAGGCCAGCGGTTGCCGCTGGTCAACGGGGATCCTCTCGGCACCCTGGGCAGAGGAGACCGCAACAGGAACATGGGCGATCACAACCGCAACCTTCTCAACCGCAAGATGACCTCGGCATCCTACGACACCTTCAGCAGCGCAGGCTTCGGGAGGCGCCAGCAAGACGAGGAGGCAGGAGAGGGCCAGAACCCACCCGAGGTCATACCACTGACTCGGACAGGAGGGGACTACAAAACCACGTCCTGTCTCACGTTGTCGCGTCGTGAGGTCTACCTGTGACAGCCTTGCACTGGAGCACAACTCCCTCTTCGGTTAAGAGAGGGAGGGGCTAAGACTTTACTGGCAAGAGTCATCATTTGGAGAGCCTTACAAACCTGTGAAGATGTGAACATGAAGATGTTTTTCCAAAAAGCTGTGCACCAGATTGGAAGTTTTGAATTCTGACTAATATTTATTGGCACTTAAACTTCAGGAAGTGATGGATCAATCATCCCTGTCAGCTTTGATCACAAGTACTCTCTAAAAAAATCTTTCTTCTTCTTTTTTTTAAAACTACCAGAGAACATTGCCTCTAGGCAAATATCCAACTATGTCCTAGCGGAGGACAGCTTCATCTCCTCTTTTGACCTGAATTTAATGCATGCCTGACCCTCTGCCACAGAGGGATCTCTGTGAAGAAGACGGAAACTGAGTAAATCCTGGTGTTCTAAATGCCTTGGTACATACAAAAACTTTCTCTGAGGCGAAAGCAAAAAACAGATTTGAACTCAACTGATGAAATATCTTCTGAAAAAACCACAGAGGTCTTAGTCAACGTAGATACAAAGAGGCTGTGGGTCTTCGATTGTGACCAACGATCAACTTTGCAAAGCCTCATCAAGTCTATTGTATAACAAAAATGGAAATATTAACCAATGAAAGTAACCATTGTAGTCATGAATTGAGAATCACACAACAGGTGTGCAACGGTAGAGTTAAACAATAGCTGGAGAAAAAAATGTGCTGCGCTTAAAAGAAAAAAAATGTAAAAAAAATCAGGTCTTGTACTTTTAGAGAATATCAATATTCAAGTTGCAAAAAAATGTGACTTTTTATACACATGTAACCGTTCAAATTCAAGGTTCAGGCTCACGTGAAAAATCTGTCTTTATGTTTTTACCTTTCTCGTCCAGAATGTATATATTGTACGTGTATTTGATAAAAAAAGAAAAATGGCAGTGTTCTTTCCCTGCTGCTGTCGCACCATTGCAGAGTAGACTGAGGTTGCCGGTTTCACGCCGACAGCACCCCAACGGTGTTCATCATGTATCATAACCGCGTTCTTTCGCGCACACACACACACACATTTACGCACACATGCACGCATGCACGCGCCTACTCGAACAGACCTTAGCATGTAAACACAAACCGTGCATCAGCAGAATGTGAACATGCATTGGGCCACAGTTTATAAAACAAGATTACGTGGCAGTGTAATATAAAGTATATAATAATAATAATGACTTGCATTGATTTTCATACAGAAAACATTACAAACATGACACACATATAAGAACATAAGTAAATAAAATATAACCATATTAAAAATGTGTGCAATGTGCAAAATTCATATGCACTATGTGCGTATGTCTCCATCATACTTTTATTTAACATATCGCCTCTCATTGAACTAGCTGTAGCATTTGCCTGCTCCTCTCCAGCCAGTACTTAAACATGAAGTGTATTTAAATGATTATTCATCTCTCAGACCGATATCTGGGGCTACATCAGAGGGAATTTCAAATCACATCTACTGTAATGTAATGATAAAACAACGTCGGAATTTACGAGACGTTCCGCATACTGTAACTAGGACTCATAGACGAACCAAATCTCTGTAGTTTCTGTAAGAAAAAAAAAAAAAGGAAAAGAAGAAAAGACTCTGCATGAAAGAAAGATAATGCTAACTTTTTTCTCTCTCTTTTTTAAAAAAACCACATGCCTTTTTGAATACCCTGCCTATTTGGATACATCTGTACTAAATGTGTGTCTGCTTACGGGGCGGAAATTGCGATAATGAAGGCAGCGAGGGAGTTAGCGTTCAGTGGATTTAACTGATGCTTCTTTATCTATCACAGGGCGAGTTTGGGCTAACCTTGGCTTTTTTCCTCTTGTTTGGTTCACACCATAGAGTTGGCACGAAGGCTGCTGCAGGCTGAGGCCAAATAAAAAAAACACAATATAGTGGGAGTGCATAGTGCCGCGACCCTTTTTCGCCGCGCATCGGCGACCTCTACACACCCCAATGCCGCTGTGCCGAACCGTGCGGATAACAAACTCCTTCACATTCTGTCCTTTCCAGCAGCTTCTGCACAGCTCCAGACACACTCTGCTGCACCGCGCGGAAGAGTGGGCGTAGATCAAGGCCGGCACGTCTTAATTCTCATCATCAGTGTTCGGTTCAGTGGTGTGATAGGGATAATAGGGTTAGGTCGTTCCCCGTTGGTCTTAATGAGCTTCCTTTCTCCTCTCTCGATCGGCAAAGGTCTCATTACGGTTTAGATAGGCAAATGTAAAAAAAAATAAAATAAAAATTGCTAGCAAGTAAGCGCATCGCTCAATTTGTCTGCTGGCAGTTTTGGATCAGATGTAGTTAAGTTTCATAGATTTTTGTATGATTTGGAGTCAGAAAGCAACACTCAGGTAGGATGCACAACAGTGTTTGACCTTTAAGTAAGTACGTGCGGCGTTGGCTGCACATTGCTGCTTGGCTGCCCCTCACTAATGTGTGGAAATAGTAAAGTAGTAGGCAACACGGTCGATTTTTCAGTCTGAAAGTGGGTGTCGATGTGATTTCAAATTGTATACCTGCATACGGCCTCGACCTTACAACTCCGTAGCTTGTTCTGGATCCCTGACGTACTTGCTCTCTCTCAGCCTTCGTTAACCCCAATTTCCCAGCATGGCTGTTTAAACGAGCTCTGTTGTTGTTGATGATGATGGACTGTGCTGACAAAACAAATGTAAAGTTCACACTGAAAAAGGTTGGTTTTTTTTGTGAGTCCTGCAGAGTCCGTTCACCGAGACAGGTGCACATTCTCTGGGATCAAACCCTCGGATGTCACGAAGGTTTTGGAAGATGTGAAAAGGACACGGATTATTTTTCTCAAACTGCTGTTTTATCGCAGTTCCATTACGACACGTCTCAAACTCTCCACTTTAGATTTAAGGGAACTTGCTGTAAATGAATCTGTGTGTGTGTGTATCTTTTTTTTTTTATACTGCACGTTTAAACATGACTATGTTTTATTCTACTGCGAAGCACAGAGGAGGGGGGGGGGAGACGAGACGAGACGGAGAAGGGCGGCAAAGCCCCGAGATCAAGACATTTTCAAAAACAGATGCTTCAGTGGACACCTGACTTTCCCCTCCTGCTGTTATCCTTATAGCCATGTACAGATAAAACTACACTGTAAACATACAGCTGGAATCCATAACAGACAATGGCATGCTTAAGGTCTTCAAATCTGCACTTGAAAAGAAAAAATGAGGAAAAAAAATACTATTTTTATTTTCTCCTTTGTTTTCTTTCCTTATGGGACTGGCTCTATTTTTTGCTGTATCCCAACCTGTAATTACATAATGAACTAATTGCATTTGGTATGATGAGGGAGAAGAGGAGCCGTCAATGAATGGTTTGGTATGAAGATGAATAATGTAAAAGTTTGACTTTGACATTAAAACTTCAAATACTCTTGTTTGTCTTTCTTTTTTTTCCCATTCTGTTTCTGAAGATTGTGACTGTGAGATAATATTGCTATGACAGCAAGGGAAATAAACTGACATTAACTGTTTATAATATGTAATTAGTGGCCTTTTTAATGGTTCAATTATTAGTCAGAATCAGAAAAAATCTTTTTGGCTCAACACACAGCAATGCAATCTCAAAATATGCTACGTTATGCTACGATACGATTTCTAAAAAAGTAAAATAGACAGCTTTGGGGCTAATTAATAATAAAAGTACCCTAAGTGCCATAGTACATGCAAGAGTGCCCTTAATTGCTTATTGTTTGTCTTGAGAGCTATTTATACATGCCTTTGGGTTGCCAGGTTGCAGAAAATCCTTATAATCAGCATGAAACTCACACTATTGGTCAAAAACACCCCAGTAAATGGACTCACACTCAAATGTGACCACTCACTTTATGGAAAAGGGCACCGCGACCAAAACTCATTTATAATTGATCAACATTAACAACTCCTGACACGATAGATAACAACTCTATTCATTGTCGATGGCGCTGCGAGTGACTAACATTTTGCCAGTGGGTTTTTACGTCCACTAATGAGGTTGTGTTTTCCCCGTCTGTCTACAGTATTTACTTTGAATTCCACACTACGTGTCCTGTTGTACAATTACTGTGTGACTCCAAGTTCCAGCATAGGTGGAGTAACTTCCAAATACAGGCGAATGTCAAGCTCCGTTCAAACCAGAAGAAGACAAGAAGTCTCTGCCACTCACTTAAGAAGCTCAGTCCATAGCAAGGCTAGAAATATTTTAGACTGTCGCTTGGGTGTGCCATTGAGGGGCAAATATGTGAATCATTATTATTGTTATTATTCAATTTAATCATTCAGGTTACCAGTGTGTTGGATTGTTTGGCCTTGGTGGAAACATTCACTGTACTTCTTTTCCTGAATACCATTCAAAGCGAGCGCTTTCAGGTCATCTGTAGAAGCAGGTTTAAGATGGACTGACATTTTAAGCTTAACATCTTTGAATAGCCATTCATTACAGCAGGTGGTGTGTTAAAAAATCTCAGATTTTTTTTCCGAACGGCACCACATTGTTGACGAAACAATACTGCGTTCAAGGTCTGCTCGCAAAATTGGACAGGAGCTTTTGACACTGAAGACGCAGCGGTTGAAGATCAGATCGCTGCACTGCAGAAAGCCTCAGAATAAGCCAGATATGCTTTTGTGAATGTTCTTTCCAAGGTCAAACGCTTTCATGTCCAACCAACAGGACCAAATCTTTCCCGTTTGGCAGAATGTCACCTTAATTCTCACATTTTAATGTGCAATGTCAATTTGCGCCTGGCTGACACCCAAGAACAGTATATTTCTAACGCGCCACTAAAACGTGGCAACATTCATCAACTTTTATCTCTGAAACGGGGTCCCGCTGCAAGAAAACTTTGAGAGTGAAGAGAGCAATTTGGACTTAGACCTATCAGGAAATGCCTCAGAGGTGTTAACTCCTGTTAAGATTAGTGTGAATGAATCAAAATGTCAAAAAAATAAATAATAAATACATTCCCTCAAGTCTAGTATACAACAGTGACATCATGTGGTCATAAATCAGTATGACGAACCGTTTTTTTCCTCAGAGTGCTTAAATCATTCTCTGGTGAGCTCTTCTCATTTGTTCCAAATTCACTTAATTATATTCAAGGATTGAATAAACGACGCTTTAAAAAACAGTTTCGATGGAGTAGAGACATGGGAAACTAAAAAAAAACAAAAAAAACAGAAGAGCTACAAATTAATTTATCTGCATTTCCGGTTTAACGGCCTTTTTGAGCAAACGGTGACAAGCTACGTCTTCCAGATTAATTTATGACCGAGATTATAGCCCCATTCTGCTATAAAACACTGAGAAGACATTCACTGCGAGTCAGACTGGAAAGCGTATACCTGAAGCCCCGCGAGCGGAAGGCACAAAGTCATATTTCACAATTTGTGTCACTGCAAATAAAAAATGATAATAGGAGGATAATGCATTTTTTCTGAAGGTGCGATTCGGAGGAGTAAATCAGGGAAAGAGATGAAGCTTTGTAAAAGGTCTGGCTGTTGTACGCCACAACCATATTCAGAGATAAGGAAGTGAATGACTCTCTAGTGGATTCTCTCTCTCTGCAGTCATTTTATACACTGAACTCAATGTGGGGACCCACTTCTGTACCATCCCTATCTCAGCTGTCAAACTCTAAAGAGACATTTACTCACTTTTTTTTTTACTCCGATTTACTCCCCATCGCCACCATTAGTGTGATCATTTAGGTGAAGATGCCAAAAAATGATGTGCCCAGCCATGGAAAAAACAGGAACAAATCTCCCAGGGGGCATTTTGAGTTATTTACAGATTCTGAAAGTGGGATTTCTAAGCTTTATAACACTGTGTAACACGTGTAACAATGTAGGGAGAATTTTAGCCTCAAAGATTTATACCATGACATTTACATAATCCAACACCCTCCTGGTCTAGCTGTCAGTCACATCAGATATACATACATTTAGTCCACAGGACAGAAACTATTCTAGTAGTATAAACAATGGTTATCAATAACATGTATAGGGACCCCGAGGGTTCTATGAATAGGTCCCAGTGGGTTCCCAGGGGAAGAGTCAAATGAAATATGAATATAAATTTCATAAAAATGAAAAACAATAAAAGGTTATATACTTCAGAGTGTGAAGGATCTAATATAGATATATATTTCTAATATCAAATCATATAAAAATACATTTAAGTGGCTCTGTGGACGTAGTGTGGATGGATCAGTCTGTTGTTGAACCTGCTGATGTGCTAACTCAGCTAGTTGCTAAATCATTAGCATCGTACTTCATACACAAAGCTGTGTCATTCACACATTATGTTATCATATTATTATTATCATCATATTACATTATCATATTAATAGCGTATCCTCACATATTACCGGTACAGCTTCGAACACAAGTTTTGAATATGAAAACATTTGCATTTTAAGACAACACAACACTGAGCTAGCTAACAACAACGTTAGCCAATAGGCACATAACGTTCTGGATTATTAAAAGTGAAAAACACAGTTTTAATTCCTGTATGTGACTTCCAATTAACACTAAAGTAAAGTAGGTTAACGGCAGCAGTGAAAACTCACCCAGTAAAGAAGATAGTTTGCGGCTACAGGTTGCGGCTACTACTTCCGTAGCATTTCCGTAGCATAGCAGACGTTAGCTCCACGTCCTCCGTCTTCGTTGAGAAGAACAGCCACATATATGCGCTGTAACAGCCACAATATAGTCCTTCTGCAATGTGTTTTTCCTTGTCCGTGGTCATTCAACGATGAAAACACACGTAGCTTCCCGCAGTAGCCTTAACGAGCCGCATATCAAGTAGCCATGTGTTGCCTCCGTGACGCGCAGGCGCAGTAGCTTCTTCTTCGTGATTTCCAACTCGCATATTCGGGTAATCGACCTGTGCTGGGCCAACTTGTTGCTGGGTTGTCACATAGTACATCCTCCGAGAGTATATAAGCTAATAAAAAAGAAAAAGAAAAAGGGAATAACTGTGCACAGTTGTGGGTCTTCAGGAAAGAACGGTCCAGACATTACTATCCTCAAAGGAGCAATTGTCCTGCAGCCGGCAGTAAAGTCGTAAAAAGACACATAAAATAAAATCATTACAGCGCCACACTACAAACTATTAACAAGTGTCTTTAGAGCATCAGAAACATCACATATCATATCAATCATGCACTCACACAAAAGCCATACACTCATTTTTTTAGTCCTGTAAATCAATAGCTCAGCAGATTAAATGGACTCACAGTTGTATGTTTTGCAAAAAGAAAATGAAGTCCAGCTATTTGAACTCTTAATAAAAGTCCAGGGACGAACATTTTGCTGATTTCATAAAAGACAGGGTAACACTGAGAATGTCAACCTCCTCACACACACACACACACAGTCGAGCAGAGGCGAATCTACAGTCTGTAGGGGCCCTAAGCAAAATTTCCCAGGGGGCCCTTCCAACCAGTGTTCATCACCATTATGTTATAATGTTCAAAATGAATGAAATAACATGGAAAAACCTTTTAATTAAAAAATATGTGAAACTATAAATGTAAAGAACAATAAAATACTGTAAATAGCTCTTAAAAAACTATACAAACCTAGTATAAAAAAATACATTACACTGTAAAGAACCCACATTATGAAACAATATAGATATATAGAACAATAAAATACTGGAAAAAAACATATATAAACTGAGTAAAAAAGATATGCATTACACTGTAAATAATCCAACTTGCAGAACGATAACTTCACACAGGTTAAAGTGAGGTGGGGCCCCTTTAGGGAGGTTTCCTACTGAGATGTCATTGCAAATCGCCCCATTGTTGTTTAAGGAGGACGGGGAGGCGGCTGGTCACTGCCCATTTCAGTAAAAACAGCCCTCATGCTCCGAGTGTCGGGGGGCCCCCTATCGGCTCGGGGGGCCCCAAGCAAGTTGCCTGCCCTTGCCTGTTCACAAACTGCGCCTCTGCATGCACTCACATGAAAATATTTTTTTTAGTCCTGTAAATCAATAGCTCAGCAGATTAAATGGACTCACGGTTGTATGTTTTGCAAAAAGAAAGTATTTGAACTCTTAATAAAAGTCCAGGGACGAACATTTTACAGATTTTCATAAAAGACAGGGCAACACTGAGAATGTCACACACACACAGTCGAGTGCATCGCAAGGTCTTAAGAGTTGTCAAAATTGCTTTAGTAGAGTCGCCGTTTCTGAGTTGTAAGCAAGCAAATGAATCCAAATGCCTTTTGAATCGCCTTCACACGCACAGGCATAAAACCCAGGGGCCTCTCAAAGTGGAAAAAGGGTGTAATATAATCGTGTGATATGTTGATGCCCACAGTCACTATAAGCTGACATCTATAGCCCAGCGTTGCAATCCTTCCAGCAACGAGCAAAGCAGCGTTCAGGAACACAACGGGCCACGAGCATAAAGCATCGCAGACGTGATCAATTCTGTCAGAGTGCATTGTTCTGCTCGGGAAAAGCCTCGCAGCAGAGCTGTAAACATCCCTCCTCGCTGCTGTGTGCCAGACACTTGATGTGAGATTCCTCAGTAAGGCTGTCACTTATGACTCTTCCATCTTTTTATGGACACGCTGAAGAGCCGTGTGCATTCTGGGTAAGAAGAGCAGGATATGAACACATACTACTATAAGTGTGTGCATAGATGATCTTCTCATGGACCAGGAGTGTCCTTATGGAGATCATAATGAGGGAGAACCTAATCTGGTAAGGGGTTATTTTGAATTGTGGTTAGGTTTAGGCAAGGTCGGACCAAGGCATGAGCGAACGACGCCGCTGCTTAGGGCCCCGTGACCACTAGAGGGCCCCCAAGAGCAATTAACTAAAAAAAAAATGTTTTGAGAAAACTTTATATTTTATTTATAAAACCGTTTTTATTACCTTGTTCCGTGTGCCTCTGTTGATTTACATTATTATTTAAGTATTTGTTTGATATTTATTTGTTTATTTTAGTTTTTTTACATATAAAAGTCAAATCTTTGTATTACAGGAGTGTATTTTGAATCCCCCCCAAAGATTGTGCACATTTTTTCAGACCTTAATATCTTAATATTTTATTTATAAACATGTTTGGTTTTATGTATTGATTCTCTGTGTCGCCAGTAGGGGGGGTTGCTGAGCAAATCTGGTGTCCATGCGACAAAAAGTTCTCACATTTAGTTTTACAAGTGTATTCGTATTCGTGACAGAGTAGAATAATCAATAATCATTATTATTGACAGTAACAGAGGGCCCCAAAATCATATTTTGCTTAGGGCCCCATCCCCATGGAGGCTTGGGCCGGCCCTGGGTTTAGGTTAAGGTTAAGGTTAGGCATTCATTTGTTATGGTTAAAGTAAGGGATAATGGTTTGTTAAGGTTGACATAATGAAAGGAAGTCAATGCAGTTCTGTGGGCTGAAATAATGTGCCACCAGAAACTGAATTTGAATCATTTATATTTGAATTTAAATTGCTAAACAAAATCACATTATTTTGTATTTGTGTTGTTTAATTTGAATCATTGCACTGGAAAACATTCTATATATTTTCACATGACAGACATCCTGGTACTAGTAAACAAAGGAAGAGCAATCGAGTGCAGATACGCAGGTCTCATCTTTGGCCAATCAACACCTTCACAAATTATTTTTGACAAATTCAAATGATGTGAGTCAAATTCATTTTTTTTTTGTTTTTGTTTTTTAATGCAATTATTCAAGTTTAGCCATTTAAATTCAAATATAATTCAAATCAAATGCAGTTTATGGTGGCACATTATTTCAAGCCATACAGTTTCCTCTGCTGCAGAATGGCTGTGAGTGAGTGAGTGAGTGAGTAAGACTGATGACCTGCGTGTGTGTGTGTGTGTGTGTGTGTGTGTGTGTGTGTAGTTCTGTCTCTAGTGATTGCAGGGGTGTGTTTCATCCTCTGATTGGCCGTTAGTTGACACCTCCTGCTTCCTAAAAGCCCAGACCGACAGATACACTCTCTCCTGTTGTTTTTCCCAAATTAGTGCTCAGCCCTGGCTATTCTGTGTGTGTGTGTGTGTGTGTGTGTGTGTGTGTGTGTGTGTGTGTGTGTGTGTGTGTGTGTGTGTGTGTGTGTGTGTGTGTGTGTGTGTACTGCATGCATCACTGACAGCTCAGAGCTGGAGTTATGACAGTGGTGATGTGCGAGCAGCCCATTTGCTAGCTCAAGGGTGTAATTTTCCCCCCCGAAAAACATATTTGTAAATTATGATCGGCTCTATACCGACACAAAACTGGGTATAGTTGTGTTGTTTTCGTAGTAGGGTTGAAAAGTCTTCTTTCTTTATTTTTTACTGCTGTGTTTTGTTTTCTTTTGTTTTGGCATCTGTTGGGAGAAAAATCTATGCCAAATCAGCAATGCAGATAAGTCTCGCTGTGTGTGGAGACTGCAATCAGACGCAGCCCAAAGAAAGAGCTTTGTTTTTGATACGGTGCGTTTAAGAGATTGGTTTATCTTGGATTTAACCTTGATGCTAAGTTAGAAAGTTTAAAAACTACTCCACTGGCTTCACATTGACTTTCACTGGCCAAGAGTTAAAGGCTTTCCCCACCCTAAGAGAAGACTTTGGTGCAGCTGTGTCTGCTTTCAGAGCTCAATGTCGACACCAACTGGACAAAAGTGGGCATTGCAACCAATTTCTCACATAATACATAAAAAATTGGGTACTTACCTGCTTATTACCAGTGGTAATTTTCCAATAACACAATATAATGTACCGGGTAATTACTCAGTATTTTGGCCATAGTTTCACCTAGTAACACATTTCTGTTACCATATATTTACTGGGTAAATAGCTAGTACTTAGGGGACGGTAGTTTCCTGCTTATTACCAGCTTATAACCCAATAATACACTACAATTCACAATACAGATACCAGGTAAATACCCAACATTCTGGCCATAGTTTCATTGTACTTACCTGCTTATTACCAGTGGTGATTTTCCAATAACACAATATAATTTACCAGATGAATGCCTAGTATTTCTGCTGTATTGACCCACTTATCACCAGTAGTTATTACCAATAACGCTTTATAATTTACCAGGTAATTACCCAGTATTTTAGCTATGGTTTCATTGTTATTATTTTTTTCTTATTACAGGTTAATAACACATTTATGTTACCATGTATTAACTGGGTAAATAGCTAGTAATTAGGGGACTGTAGCTGCCTGCTTATTACCCAATAACACTATAATTTACTATATAGTTACCAGGTAAATGCCCAGTATTTTGGCCATAGTTTCATTGTATTTACTTTCTTATTACCAACAGTAATTACCCAATAATACACTAAAATTCATCATAGTTACCAGGTAACATTTTGGCCATAGTTTCATTGTATTTACTTTATTATTACCATTGGCAATTATCTAGTAACATTTTTGTGTTACCATGAATTTACCAGGTAAAAACCTGGTAATAAGGGGACTGTAAAAGGAAGGGTTACCATGTGAAACACCTTGAACATTACAGTCAAAAACAACACATAATTTAATTTAATTTAATTTAATTTAATTTAATACACAGTTGTGCTGAATTAACGCCCCGTCAGTGTTGCTTTCTTTATTTGATCTGCTTCAGAATCTGGCCGCTTTCTCTGGACGAGAGCTGCAGCATATTTTGTTGTTTTTACTGCGTTTGCACAGTTGCACAGCGACTGGCTGGAGCTCAGATGTGCACAGCGGGGATCAGAGGCAGCGTCAGTGTCAGAACGGCACAGCTGGCTCACTAACCGTCTCCCTGAATGCAGTTCACTCCCTGTTATTCAGCCGCCTGTTCCCTTTCAAGGGACTGGAAGCCCTTTTTTTTGTGTGTTTTTGTTATGGCACCTTTTCAAGTCTTTACACCGAGCAAGAAGAGAGAGAGAGAGACTGTTTCCAGTTTTGTGTGATTTTTACGACCGACAACTTGCATAATTCCACTCTTGCAAACTCAATATTACATCCCTTTGGTTTGCTCCCAGAGCAGATGGCAGCAGCAGCAGCAGCAGCAGCATATGAGGGGTGGGGGGGGGGGATCTGTTGGTCGATGTTGTTTGGAATCAGTTCATTTGCAGCAAGGCCAAAAAAATTTTCAATTTATATGCGGCGTGTAGGTTATAAATAAAATATATATGAAGGTGTTTGGAGGCAAAAGAGGTGCCGGCGAGATCGCAAATGCTGTTTTGTGTTGTTGTGAAGTCGCTTTGCATTTTTATTTCTATATCATTGTATGACTTCACCCCCCATGAGAAACCTTACAAGAACATCTTGAACGTGTTTCCTTATATTTCCTTTTCCATCTTTGTGACACTCTGTTCTGGCTGTTTTCACCCGTGTCCAATTATTCTCTGCGTCCTTTGTGTGTCTTTTTATTTCTCCCAGTCCTCTTTCAGTGTCTTGACCTGCATCTCTGTTTGTGTTTGTGTGTGTGTGTACTTCCTCCTACCTTTAGCTGTCTTCCTATTATCTCCAAATAAGCAGGAAGTATGTTATGGGGGAGAAAAAAACCTTTTAATTAAATAGTAGCTCAGTAGAAACTAGTAAAATATGTGATGTGTACCAAGTATTATGGGTGGAATATCTAGTCCACGTGTCAAACTGAAGGCCCGGGGGCCAGATGTGGCCCGCCACGTCATTTTATGCGGCCCGCGAGTGATTAATTGGTCTTAAAAATCTGTTTTAAAAGCTGCTTTAAGGCGTGCGTTGACCATAAACTACATTTCCCACAATGCATGGCGATTGCGTTACCCGCAAAGTGACGGGCACCGCCACTAGATCGCAGTGTATCATTGTATAAATAAATTGAATTAGTAAAAAATACTAGTTATTTTGCAATATGTTGCGGAGTAGTTACCTTTATTTTACACTATCTTTGGTTACATTTATTCTTTAATTCTTTAAAAATCTATTCATATAATTGAAATTAATTATCCAATAAATGAAATACACTGTACATATATATATATATATATATATATATATATATATAATTAAACAACTATATGATCACGTAAGAGTCTGAAAAACAGTGTTAATACACCAGAAGAAAAGTGGAAATTAGGTGAATAAATAAATGTATTAGGTGAAGTGTTAATAAATGTATTATCACTTATTTATACAGAGTTTTATGACAAAAATGTTTTTGTTTTTTTTAATAAAAAGCATATAGAGGAGTGAAACCCTGCACATGTGTGTTTATCTTATGTTTATGCGAGATTTGTTGATCTAAATAAATTGTAGACTGTGACACAGTATTCTCAGGATTCTCAGACTGACTGATTTAAACATGAGGAGCTGTCATTACATTTAGAAAGATGAACAAAAAAGATGTATAATTTCTATTTTTCAGAAACTGCGGAAGAAGATTTAAGGACATAAATTCCAAAATGTGTCACAGCAAAGTCAGAATTTGACGTTAAAATACATCTCCTTTGTTTCCTTTAATGCAGTGAAGAAATGAGTCTGTGCTTCTCCTTCATCTTAATTCCTTTTTGAAATTGCTTTTCCTTTTCTCTCGTTTGTTTTTGAAGCTTCAAACTGAAACAGAAATGAATCGACAACCGTTTGTTTGTTGGTTTGTTTTTACAACAGTCTTACAAGTCTTTATTGAGCACAAGTGGTTGCATTGGAGACAACAGCGACACAAACCGTATAGAAACACTCAAATGTACAATTCAGAAATGGCATTTAAATAAAAAAAAACAACAACAACAAAAGGAGTGACGTTTGAGAGCGAGAGCCCTTTTACAGCAGCGCGTTCGTGTCATTACGGCAAAATCTATACCTGGCGAGAGTGATTTGCAGAAACTTTGAAACACAGAAATTGAGATTTCATCTGTCAATGTGTGTTTCTTTGAGCTGCTCGTCTAGCTAACACATGACAGGAGCATATTGCATACTGATATAGTTATTCTCAAGCAAAATGTGAACATATGAACAAATGACAAAATATGAACACTGTACAGGTTGTGCTGTTCATTACAAATGTGCCATCAGTACAATATTTAGAGTGTTTGTCCATCGAAACACTTAGTGCAAACTCCAGCGATGTGTCCATGCAATTATGGGAAGCCTATTTCCTCAGCCGTCAGGAGGAGCACCGTGTCTGAGCAGATCTACACAATAAGTCACGTGATTTGAGGAAGACGGCGGAGGACGTCGCGCTCACGACAAAGTTATGACATGATACCGGGGGGGTGACATTTAGGTGCTTGGGTGCTTTTTTTGTCCATTGTAACGTTAACTCTCTTTTTCTTACTCATAAGCTCGCACTCTCAGTCATACATCGTACACACACACACACACACACAACACTGTTTTTTTGTGCACATTCAAGTGTGTTCAACCAAGGCTGGTGATGTTGGAGCGACCACCAGGCGGCGCCACGATGCGGTGACCAGACCTGCGTGGAATGTTATCGTCAGCCTGCGCCCCTGAAAGCACGAGACGAGATTCGGTATCAGATTTACTCCAGTGCTGTCGAACGTTAACGCGTCAACAGCGTTTAACGGCGTTAACAGCGTTTAACGGCGTCAACTGCGTTTAACGGCGTCAACTGCGTTTAACGGCGTCAACAGCGGTTAACGGCGTCAACAGCGTTTAACGGCGTCAACAGCGTTTAACGGCATCAACTGCGATTAACGCCGTTTAACGGCGTCAACTGCGTTTAACGGCGTCAACTGCGTTTAACGGCGTCAACTGCGTTTAACGGCGTCAACAGTGTTCAACGGCGTCAACAGCGTTTAACGGCGTCTTAATTAATCAATATCTCTTAAATGACACATGAAAAAGGCATTTTTTACTTTCTGTCTGACTTGACTATAAAATATATACACTACCGTTCAAAAGTTTGGGCTCACCTATACACTTTTTGTTATGTACAACATATTCCATTAAAAATGTGCAGCTAGAATAGTCGTTTACCACATTAACAATGTATAGAGTGTTTTTCTGATTCATTTAATGTTATATTCATTGAAAAAAAGTGTTTTTCCTTCAAAAATAAGGACATTTCTAAGTGAGCCAATGGTGTATTTTGTGTTACCTGACAGGCTGAAGTTGGACTGGTGTAGATTCCGTATTGGGGCTGGTGGTTGGTTGGAGGTGGGTGAAGTTCTGGCTGACGGAGAAGGAGTGATATATTTGGGCGTGGAAACGACATCGTGAACGGGGCCGTCGTACATCCCACGGGTGACGCCCTGCTTCCCCTTCACCAGGGACGGAAAACAAACACATTATATGTGCCGCTACGTTTGATATTACATTGTTTTTATTTCTTCTTTAAATCCACGTTTTCTGTACCTGGTTCCTGAATTTAACGCGTTGGTAGGCAAAGTCCGGAAAAGGCTTGCGGGGAATGAAGCGCCCGGTGCCGGGACGAGCGTGCAGGTTACCGTCCTCGTAAACAACTCGACCTTGACTCAGCACCAGCGCCGGACCTCCGCAACACTCCAGACCCTCGAAGATATTGTATTCTGAAGCCTGTGTGTGCGTGAAACGCAGATACAAGAGTGGGAAAGAAAAGGGGAATTAAGCACGGAGACAGATAAATCCAAATTGAACAGAGACACCCTCGCGCTGAGCTATTTGGGCAAGCATTGTATCGCAGCATCAGATCTTAAGCCATGCAGTAAAATGGGGGGGGAGGGGGAGGAAGATGTACCATGGAATGGGTGTGGGGTGAAAGGGATTATATCCTAAAGCCAGGAGCAGCCTGGATTAGAGCTTTTGACAGTGGCAGAGCTGACTGAATACATTAACCACTGTAGAATATCTCTACTGTATTGTATAACATTGCTCCAGGCAAATTTCCCCCACTGAGACCTGACTCCTGAACGTACAGAATATGCAATATTTTGCTTATACTGTATTTAAAGGGTGAGTTCATCTTGCTAAAAGTATGTATGGAGGTTTAAACCTTTATCCCTACAGAGGTTTATGCATCCTCCCTTTCCCCCTCGTCACCTTCCCTAAACCAAAACTTTCCGCTCGTCCTCACCGACTGCTGGAGTTTAGCCGAGATGGTTTTGACGCAGTCGGGATCCCAGATGACGACGTCGGCGTCAGAGCCCGCCGCTATCCTGCCCTTGCGCGGGTACAGGTTGAAGATTTTCGCAGCGTTGCTGGACGTGACTGCCACGAACTGGTTCTCGTCCATCTTCCCCATAGCCTGCAGAGACAAATACAGCTGTTGTTTAAAAACCTCACTGCTACACACACGGCGATCACACACACACATACACACACGCTCAGTGCTCACCACACACTTGTCCCAGACGATGCTCATCCTCTCCTCCGCTCCGTTGGTTCCCTCTGGGATGAGGGTGAAGTCGTCTTTACCGATGGCTTTCTGGGAAGTGCTGTAGGCGCAGTGAGCACTGCCGACCACCTGCAGGTCCCCGCTGTGTTAACGCCAACACATGACACATAAATTAATGCTTATAGGTGACATATTCAGGTGTTTTTTTGTTGTTGAGTCAAAGTTATGACCTAAGTTCTAAGTGAACTTTGGACTGTGACGTATTTCCAAATTTCACTAATTCAATACTACTTTTTGCTCATGTGTGTTTATATTTTTATTTATATTTATCTTTTTTTCCCAATCTGATTGCCTTTAGGTTGTGCTGGGAAAAAAAAGGATGTTAGAAACTCTATATTGCACATTCTTATACCCTATACTGAAAAAAGCACAAAGCAGCAGATATGCATTTCTACAATCAGCCACTGGGGGCCCTCAGTGAGCATTTGTGTATAAGTTCAAGTCATGTAGTGACCTGGGGCAGTACAAATAACCTAATAAACAGCACCTCTTAATTGACTGTTATCGAGCACAGGAAGTCTGGGAAAAACTTAAAAACAATTGTCTTAACATGGATATCAATTATAAAACAATAATTTACTCACTAATAGATAAAAAAATAAACCAGAAATATATATATATATAGCATCTCCGCTCGTTTGTGTTCACGTGACGTGGAGATGTGATGTATCCTGTGGTTGTTATTGTTTGAACTTCAATAAAAGTATTTAAAAAGCAAAAAGTAAAAATAACCTTCAGTTATTAACTATACCATACAAACATGCACTGTATCATTAAAAATAATGTATTTTTTAACACATTTACTAACTTTAATACACAAGAGGATGAATTCAACTCACTTATTATCATGATCGTTTCATCTAAGGCCTTTTACTTGCTTTTTAGTTAATGACATTGATTAGGCTGCATTATGATAATGAGCTGTGGGAACATTTAAACTACCAACAGACTGCTCATATAATAAAAGGGGGCCTGTGCTGCACTTGTGTTTACAAGAAGCACATAATAAAAAAAAATATAGCCCGGGCAGAACCGCAGCATCACACAGCCACTGCCGTGACAGCACAGACCCGCCTTGAGAAGCTGGAGTTGCAGACAAAAAAAGAGTGCAGGAGCAGGGAGGAGTGAGGGGAAGGAGCAGGGAGGTGCTTGGTATCCAAGGAAACAGATGATGAAGTATTCTAGCTCCTGTGCTATTTATGGAATCGGGGACATTTGAAAGTCTACAGCAAGTTGTTTTTTTTCTGTGCATTTTGTACATGCGTTAACGTTTGTTCAAGGTGACAACTGAGGTTTGCTCTCTATGACACTAACACATTCTGACATTGTTTTATATCACATGGTCTTAACTCCCTCTTACACTGTCTTCTCCTCATAGATAAAGCTTCATACATTCATCTGTAAAGCTGTTGTGACTTTGTTTCTGCAGCAGCGGTTTGTGGCATGAATAACAAACAGGTGCACAGGGACAAACAGAGAGTTAAGTCACTGTGGGGGGGTCACAGTTTGGTGTCATGGCGCGCATTTGCATTTCACTTTGTGCAGAGGTTACAGCTAAATTAAGCCCTTTGTCTGTCCCCCCTTCATATTAATTGATAAACTTTTATAAAAGCAGCATGTATGCTACATGATACCGTTGCCTTCGTGTCAACTCAAACTAGCCTGGTCATTCTCCGCAGACCTCTGGATGCTGGAGAGCCAGGAAGTAAAATTAGCCTAGCTAGGCCGGGATTGGCTACAAATGTGCGTCAAGTGACAGCTAGCTCCTTAATTTGAAGCTATTCTTCTTTCTCCTTCTCTGCTCAAGCAACGTCTGTGAGTACTGTTTACGTGTAACGATAGGTTATCAGTGTATGTGTGTGTAGTAATAGTAGTATTGTGGTTGCTAATGCTAATCGCGGACGGTAACCGCTAATGCTAATCGCAGAAGGTAACCGCTAATGCTAATCGCAGAAGGTAACCGCTAATGCTAATCGCGGAAGGTAACCGCTAATGCTAATCGCGGAAGGTAACCGCTAATGCTAATCGCGGATGCGCCCACATACACAGGTGACAAAGGTTCATAATCACTTTGTCGTAGTAGTAGCATACGAAGGCAAGGCTAATTACACAAAACCCGATTCATTTACCCGATTAGCATTAGCGGGTTAGCCTCACCTGTGTCTCTGGCCTTGTCATCTTGACCGTGATGTTGTCTAAAGACCAAAATACATTGATGTGCTGCAATGTGATTAGCCGATTAGACATTTTTGCACAGACTAGTGAGCAGTTTTGTGAATTAATTACTTAAAAAATCAAGCTTCAATTGTTTTGATTGCGCAGCACTGTCTTCATCTCTTTCGGTGTTAATGATAGAGATAGACCAATATGGGTTATTGGTAGTCAAGGAGGCCGATAACTGATATTTGGAGCCGATATACAGTTGCAGTAAAAGTGAAAATATTGGTGTCAAAATACTTAACTTTAACATTTAAATGCCTTTAAGCATATGTTTATTCAACAACTTTTTGTTAAAAGTTTTTTTTATCTTAGACAATCGACACAAAATTCTAACAAAGTGTAGGAAGCTCCAAGGCTCAGCAGCATGTCTTATAAAGTTAAATGAAAACAAACAAGTAAATACCTCCCCATATTTTTATGTTCTCTAGTGTTTTATCTCAGTAACTGTAACTGCTAGTGAGTGAATTTAGCTGATAATGTTTGGGACATACCAAGCGAGCAGCGTGTGGAGATGGTCCGGAGTTGTGGGATCGGGACTCAGAGGCGGCGACGTCACATATGCGGCCGCTTTAGCCCAGTTCTTGCTCCAGTATTGGGATCCGTCGGCGGCCAGGCTGGCTGAAATTGGCTCCCCGAAAACCAAAGAACCTGGAGAGAGAAAGACGGGGTAGGAGGGCAGTAATAATATATTACCAGACATGTTGTTATTAAAGTCAAATCAGATGAATGTAAGAGGCTGACCTTTCCGGCGGGCCTGCGTGATGGTGTCGGCTGCGCTCTTGCTCATCACCTTGGTAATGTAAACAGGACAGTTCACACGGTTGCTGAGAGTGATGGCGCGAAACGCCGCCTCAGCTTCCAGCTGTGTGCGTAGAAAATAAAGACAAGGAGGAAGTAGTGAAGGGAAGTGGTTAAAGCCTGGGCTACTCGGAGAGTCGTGAAACTCACCTCTTCAGGACGACTCAGAGGATGGCCTTCAGGTCCGGTGATTCCCATTCCAAGGATTTTTCTCTGCTCCTAACGTGCAACGACAGTTTCTTCAGTATCTTCACACGCGCTACAGCAACTTGTCATATGATAAAGGGAAAAGTGTGCAGTTCTGTCTGCAGCAAAGTGATATTAAGGTAATTCTCATACTCTCTGTACGGTTTATTGTTATATTCATCATCAAAAGTCCCGTTATCATTCACTTCACTCATTATACTATTCACCGCAAGTTTCCCCTTAATCAGAGCCATCAGCTCCATGATTATGATTATTCATCATTGCTATCCTTATCATCAGCACCTTTTTTTTACGCTCACCATCTTTAACACCATTATTATTAGTATGATAACAGTCTGCAGTGATGGTGGCTAAAAATAAACCTCAGCAGCAGCAGCAGCACAATAACTCCTCTCTCTAGAGAGCTGCAGAGTCATGAAACGAGATTATTTTTCAAGTGCAGCGAAGAAAAGGTACGCGACGGGTCATGTGTACACGATTACTCAACATCCTGTGTGTGTCTGTGTGTGTGTGTGTGTGTGTGTGTCTGCGAGCCGAGTAAAGGTTGTGACGGTGTTACAAGAGGTGACGCAGCACTTATACCTGAGCGATCAGATCTCCGTTTTCGGCATGAACTAAGACCACGGCGCCCAACTGCTTCAGAAAGGTGAAAGCCCTGTAGAGCTGAGAGATTAGTATTATTATTATTATCCTTTTATATACTGTATGTATATGTGTGTGTATATATATATGTATGTATATATATTTAAATATATACATACATATATATATATATATGTGTGTGTATATATGTATATATAGGTATGTGTGTGTGTGTATATATATATATATATGTGTGTGTATATATGTATATGTATGTATATATGTATATGTATGTATGTATGTGTGTGTATGTATGTGTGTATACATATATACATATGTATGTATATATGTGTATATATATATATGTGTGTATATGTATACACATATATATATATATATGTGTGTGTATGTATGTGTGTATACATATATACATATGTATGTATATATATGTATATATATATATGTGTGTATATGTATACACACACATATATATATATATGTGTGTGTATGTATGTGTGTATACATATATGTATATATATATATGTGTGTATATGTATACACACACATATATATATATGTGTGTGTATGTATGTGTGTATACATATATACATATGTATGTATATATATGTGTATATATATATATGTGTGTGTATATGTGTATATATGTATGTGTATGTATGTATGTGTATATATATGTATATGTATGTATATATGTGTATATATATGTATGTGTGTATATGTATGTATATATATATATATATTTATATATATATACACGTGTATATGTATGTATATATATGTATGTATATAGTGATATTACATAGATGTGGTAATATAGACACACATACTTTAACTATTGTTAAAAGTGTTTTCTACTAATATCACATTAGCACATACCTGAGAATCTGACATCTGGTACAAGTCCTTATAGGCCATGTACACCTGGAAGGAGTTGATACCTGACAAGAATGAAAGCAAACGTGTGTGTTTACGTCAGGAAGTAAATGAATCAAGTGTGAGTTTAAACTGGAGCTTGTCTTACAAGACACGCAGCACAAATCATAGCCAAGAATTACAACTCCCCTTTGTCTCTGAAGGAAATTGGTCAGACAAAAAGCTGCCTTGGCTCTGGCACTACATCATTTTACAGCAACCCTAAGAATTTTTTTCTTTTTTTTTTTCTTTACTTAACACAGATTACAAGCAGAATTGATACACTGCCACCCCGGACAGCGCTGCGATGAGAACAATGGCTTTCTGCTGCGCCTTCATTATAAGCGGATTCAGCACTTGGCCAAATTGTTTCTAAATCTGTCCCCGATTGTTCTTGTGAAACGAGTCCAACAATGGACTTCGGCGTGGAATTAAAGCAGAGACAGCAATGTAATAGAAAAGAAAACCTCATGTACCTTTCTCTTCCACCAGCAGCTCCAGCTCATGTTTGACAGCGTCGTTCCACTCGGGGATGTCTACGTGCAGGGAGTAGTCGCAGCAGGCCTTTTTATCCGCAGCCTCCTGCCAGTGTTCGAACGCCGCCGTGAGGCTTTCGCCCGGCTGAGGGGTCACGTGGTCAACTGAGAGGCGAGAGGGCATCGGGGGGGTTACGCCTGAAAGAGTCTAAGACGCCATTATTTGAATGTAGAGATGAGCAAGATGGGCAATAATGGTGTGTATAATTCCTCATAATCCAGAAGAAAGTGTGACTCTTTCAATCTCAATTCAATCCCATATCTTGCATCCATTGTCTACCGCTTTATCCTCCACAGGAGACCACCCCCACGTGGAGGTCACAGTGGCCAAATCCAGCTGTTCTTGAAGACTGAAGACCTCTGACTTCCTGATAAATTTGCTTTAACATCAGATTAAGGAGAGTTATTTTGCTTAATCTAAATATATGCTTGTAATTTTTGGTTCAGACTCCTCAAATCTAGCCAGTAATTTACTCCTCATGCTACATAAGAGAGTATTTTCATGTCAGAATTATGTAAACAAATTAGATGTAGACTGATATAATTTAATCCCAGACTCAATCTCAATGCTGCACTCACTGATCATGGTTGTGCCTCCAGCGAGCGCCGCCTTGGTGCCCTGCAGGAAATCGTCAACAGGCTCGACGCCCAGGAAGGGTTTCATGAGGCAGGTGTTGACGTCGATGCCCCCCGGTATCACCATGCGGCCGTCGGCCTCGATCACCTTGACGCCCGCCGGAACGACCAGATTCTCCCCCACCTGCCTGCCACGGAACGGGAGGGCGAGATAGAAGGTGCAGGGATGATGGGGAGGGAAAGTGTAGAGCAGCAAAATACGTGTGTGATGAGAACGACGTTATAGCTCCATATACATACTTAATGATCCCATCTTCAATGTAGACGTCTGCATAGAGGGACTGGTCTTCGTTGACCACCCGTCCGCCTTTGATCAGCAGCTTCTCGTTCTGCATAAGAAGAAGTACAAAAAAAAGAGCGGTGTGTTGAGTAATTCATGACCTTATTTTAGAGACTGAGTGGAAAAAAACCTGTAACTTCCTGCTTACATGTGATAAAAAAAATCATGCTCATGTATTGTTTTATTAACCATATCATGCATGTTTGCATGTCCAAAATTCAAACTGCAGAATCCATTCGTTCTTGTGCTTTCGTGGCAATAGCGCTGATAGTTATGTTGTGTCTCCATGGTAACCAGATGATCCTCAACATTGAGCTTTCATAAAGAGGATGCGTCTTTGTTTACATGCAGCTTTTTTAAACCTCCTCCTGATTCGACCGTCTCTAGTCAAGCGGGTTAATGATCTTTGACAGGCGGCGAGATTACACGACACACTGTCCAATCCTGAACGAGACGCACACAGACACCGACTATACTGTCACATCTTACTGTGCAGAGGAAACACAGTAGATATTCAAGACAAGTCGTTTTGCCATTGGCTAAAATGAGAATTGAACCCCCCACTCTCTGCTCTGCTGTGCTCTGGTAGGGGGGGGATTTGCATCTAATCATCCACAGACTCACCGTCAGATGGGGGATGCCGTTTTTCCCCGCGTAATTGTTCGACATGCTCTCCATTGCTCTTTCTCGACGTGTGTTGTTTTTGTTGTTTTTGTTCGAGCAGTGAATCCGCCGCCGTGCGGCTGCGTCACAACGCGTGGAACGTGCACACAGGTGATGATCCTGTGCGTGCGTGCGTGCGCGCTGTCAGAACGATCGCGCGTTCACGGCACCGCGCGCACAGACAGGGAGAGAGGCGCTGTCCATTTCAGCACCACAGACTCCACTGCGCGCCTCTGTAATGTGCGGATTCTTTTGAGTTAAATGTAAACCCAACTAAAAGAGGCAACAGTGGAGTAAATAGAGCGTTCAAAACAACTCCTCATGTGTTGTATAACACATTAATAAAGACGAGTTCTGCTCCAAAAAGAAAAATATAGTTATTTTGCTCTACAAGTATCAACAGCACCACAGTCCGGGTGTGTTCTAAACTATTTATCGGGTTGTATTTAAATGACAGAACCAACGTCATTTCAACCAAAAACAAACCTTTCCATCGGGGCTTTCATCCCTCGGTGATGTTCTGTCCTCGACACCGGTGTTGTTTGCGTCGTCCGTGTCTCCGGGTGAGTCGGTCAGTGCCTCCTCTCGGGCCTCTCGTGTGGCTTCCCGGGTGTCCAACACTCTCTCCCTGCTGCCGCTGCGCGGCGTGCGGCTCCCCTTCCTGCCCACCGCGTAGTTCTCGAACTCTATGGTCTTGCTGTCGAACGCGCCCTCCACGGAGCTGAACACGCCGAAGGACTTGCGCTGGTTGGCGCCGGTGCCGATCGGTCCCGCCAGGTAGACCGGCAGCTCGTCCTCGCGGTTCCACGCTCTCCTGCAGTCGGACATTCCGAGACGATTTTCCCCCCCTTCCCTGTCTGACGGGATGGAGACGACTGGGCTTGTCTTGTATCCGGGTCAGAATCTCGCGCCTCTCGGGTGAGGAGGAGTAGTACTCTCGTGCACGGCTGCTGTGAATAGTGAAAAGCAGATCTCTCTTCGGGGCTGCACCAATGAATCCCGCCTCTTAATACGCACACACACACACACAGTGGAATGATGCAGTGCTCCAGTTTTTAAAAAGAGTGCTGAGATTCTTCCCCCTCTCTTCTTTGTGTTTGTCAGTGCCACCCCTCTCTTTTTCTTTTAAACATGGGGGGCAGTGCATCAGCAAATCCCCAGTGGATTAAAACCCAGTGCCTTCTTCTAACCCACATCTGTCTTTGAGCTCTCACTCCTTTTCCCCCCATCTTTCCTTGTCTAATTTTTCCATTTTACCTTCCCTATATTGTTATATTGTTCTTTCTCTTCTTTCTCCCTGTCTCTCACCTGTCTCTCTTTGACCCATATTTCCATTTCACCCCAACCAGCCATGGCAGGTGGCCACACATCTTTGAGTCTGCTTCTGCCAGAGATTTCTTCCTGCACGGTAAAAAAGTTTTGTTTTCACTCCACTGATTGCTCATTTTGGGATCTGTTGGACATAATATGTCCAACAGAAAGTGTAAGTGTAACACTTTAGATTAGGGAACACATATATTAGGGATCACCATTAACTAAGTGCTTACTAGCATGCATATAAGTCGCATTTTAGCCCTTTATTAGTAAATATTAAGCACGTATTTGGAAAAATCATGTCGTAATAGAGGTAGAATAAGGTTATGTAGAATTAGGTGTTAATACATGTTTAATAATTACTAATAAAGGGCTAGTATGCGACTTATATATGCTCTTAAGCACCTAGTTTATGGTGAATGTGTTCCCTAATCTAAAGTGTTACCCAAATAAAATGTAATATTATAATTAAGAGAGCTGTTGCACATGTGATTTTGACTTGTTTAAGCAGGTTTTGATTATTTGCACCTGTGGTTTCCCATTGCATTAACAAGCAGTTGAACAGGTGTATCTGACTAAGTGGACGGCGATAGTACACTAACTCAAGCTATTTTGTTTTTTTATAATACTTCATATTAAAGGTCTTATTGAAACCCGAGCCTTTGGTAAATAGGGTCACTTACTATTAATAACAAGGAGAGAATTCAGCATTTCTGTTTGAAATAATCGTAAATGATTAGGTTTACAAAGCTACAGCAACAACTAACCAATCAGAGAAGTATGGCATTTGACAGGCATTCATCATCCCCTACGAGAGGAGAGTCTATATTTAGAGCCCCCCCCCCCCCCCCCCCCGTCACAGATTTCTGGTGTTGTTAATAGACCAGAGCAGACGTGGGAGCAGCCAGTGTCAGTCTCTGGTTTCAGAGAGGGGGTCTGAGTGGACACGGACTCCAGCATGGACTGCAACAGACACAACATCTAAAAGGCCAGGCAGGAGAAGAATCTACGAGAAAATCCAGAGAAATTCTGCTCATGTAAGTTTAACAAGTGCGTTTCCGGGGGCCTACGACGTTGATTTGGTGCTAATCTGACTCAAATTTTGTGTTATTGCAATATATATTCCATTCATAATGGTTATTATGCAGTGAAGTTGTTATATTAAAGGTGTAGAATCCAACTCATGTGTTTTATTATTGTGATATTATTGTTAATAACACCTCCCCTTTTGCTTCACAGGGAAAAATGGAGAAGGATTTCCCACCAACACCCACTCCCACTGCGAAAGCCCAGGAATCTTGCTCCGTCATGGATGAACCTCCTCGTTCCTCTGCCGTGCCGATTCGTCCCTCGCCCGTCTCCGGTAACCTCTCGGCTTCACCCTGCACAGAAACAGCGATGGACCCGGCAAAATACCCTCACGATGCCTCACAATCTGATCACGCCGTGCGTAAACCTCCTCCTGTGGACGAATCAAAGCTCACCTCTGCTGCTGCTGCTGCTACTTCTTCCGACGCTCCTGTTAAACGCACCTTCGCGTCCATGGCCAAGCGCGTGATCGTTCAGGAGAGACTCCGAAAAGCAGAGGAAATGGACTCCAACGACGAAGAAGACGGTGAGAATGCCCTCATAGAAACTTTGACAGTGCTCATAGTTTGTCTATCACAGGGTTTCTCACTCCTGGTCCTGGTTTAGCCACTGTCCTCCATGTTTTTTAGATGTACTCCTGCACAAACACACCTACATTAAACTGTCAACTCGTCAGTAAGCTCTGCTGAAGCCTGATAATGACACGTTTATTTGAATCAGGTGTGGAGAAACCCTGGTCTATCACATCTATTTCACTGATTATGTGAGCAAATGTTTATCAAACCCCACTCCTGGAGTAAATTTGGAACATTAGTAGGTGTTATTTTCTAAATTAGATCTGCACAGTCCAGTTTATGCACCAATATTCAACATTTTTTCAACTGTATTGATTATTTGGTGGCTAACGACTCAAATTGCATGACTTTCGCTGTGAGCAAAGTACTGAAAAGCGTCTCCTGTCGCCTCCTCTCCCTCAGATGAAGAACCAGAGGAGGACCTGTCCTTGGAGCAGATGGAGGAGAAAGCTCAAGCCGGCGATGCCAGAGCTCAGACGCGGGTGAGTGAAAGAACTCGCGAGACAAACTGGACAAACTTTGGCATTGTTTTCAGTCCTGCTCGGTGACTCAGGCTCTTTCAGTAGAGCCTCAGTAGGCTCTATTTTTGGGCCGCTGCAGAAGCTGATACCGGAATATGAGACACAGATTTAGACACAGTCCCACGTGTAAATCATTAAGGCCGCACATTAAAGTACTGAATACACAGTAATAATAATTATTAAAAAATATATTTTATATATTATATATGTGTGTATATATATGTGTTTGTGTGTGTATGTGTGTATACATATATATATGTATGTGTGTGTTTATATATATGTATATATATATATGTATGTGTGTGTATATATATATATGTGTTTGTGTGTATACATATATATATGTATGTGTGTATGTGTGTATACATATATCTATGTATGTGTGTGTATATATGTATATATGTTTATATATATATGTATATATGTATACATATATGTATGTGTGTGTATATATGTATGTATCTGTATATATGTATATGTATATATATGTGTGTATATGTATATATATATGTATCTGTATATATATATATATTATGTGTATATATGCAGTATATACGTATATATATACACACATATATACGTGTATATATGTATATATTGGTATGTGTATATATATATATGTATATATACGTGTGTGTAGTTTATGCATTAAAAATAGTGAAAGACACAACTTTATGCTTATAAAAGAGATTTATGAAACTGCATATTTACGGAACAAGGACACAGACTAATCAATAAGTTAGTACATTTTTATATATATGCATATCTATGTGTTTGGTAATGTATGTTTCACATTTTACTTGTATTTTGGGATATATTTACATTCCATATACTAGTCCCCAGAATTTCAGGTCTGTCTTTTAGAGTTCGGTGAGCTTAATGTCACATTGCACTGACTTAACATCTCTATTAATCCACTTCTCTTCTCTGTCTCCTCTCTGTTTCAGCTGGGTCAACACTACCTGATCCTCGCTGAAGAGAAAGACTCGGAGCAGAATAATTTCACGGCTGTTAATTGGCTGATTAAAGCGGCTAAACAGGGCAGAAAAGGCGCGGCGCGATCACTGCAGCGCTGCTGGGTCCAGAGAAAAGGTAAACGCGGACCTAAGACCTGCACATCTGTGTGTCTGTGCATTTGTGTTTGTCATTCTTTAACATTCTCGTGTCGTTCCTGTGTAGGAATTACTCCGGAGAACGAAGCCGAGGTGCGCAAGTTGTCAAAGGAGAGCAAATTTGAGCTGACTGTGCGAAAAGCAGCCATTCTCATGTACTTTAAGCTCAACCCGGAGAGGAAAAACAAGGTGGCTGTGTCTGAGATGCTTGGAAATGTCAGCCAGGTCAATGCAGTACCAGGTAAAATGTATATGTGTATATATATATGTACATAATATATGTTTTATTATATGTAACTATGTCCTTTTGTACTGTCAGTGTTTGCAGCTGTCCTGTCAAAGAATATAGAGTTACATGCAGGCATGCAGTGGAGCGCTTGTCACCGACTGGTTGCTGTGGTTCTTTCTCACCAATAGGTGGCAGTGCAAGCAGGATTCCAGGCCCTACTTCAGGCCAGACCCAGAAAGTGTTGGAAAACATGGTCATCAATGAGTGTAAGTGTCCACAGAGTGAGACAATAATTATGGTTTACTCTACGGTGTGTTAATATGTGGTCATCTTTGTGTCCTCTCAGCAAAACAGATGGTGGACCTGGAGGACTTTGTTGAAATGACAAAAAACTATGCACAAGGTATCGTGCCCTCTGTGTCCCAGGAGGGTTCAGCACTTCAGGACGGCGGCGTGGAGGTAAAAGACCAGATTCAGGACACACTTAAAGGCGCCATATGTAAGAATGTGGCCAAAAACGGTTACTACATTCATATTCACATAGAATACCAAGGTCTTTTAGGTTTTGTTTTCTGACGTAACTGGCAACCCGTGGTTGCTCGGCAGCTGAGACTCTACTGACTGCAATGATTGGTAGACGGCGGTAGGTGGCGCCACATGCCAAAACATGATTTGCAGTCTGCAAATGTTTTTTTTTAATGCAAATATTTTGTCTGTACTGTTGTTGTTGGTGAGTTCAGTTTGTTATAGGAACATTATTCCTGAGTCTCTGTGACATATGAGGAGGATTTTATGGCCAGTTGCTTTAGATTTATTACAAAATGCACCTTTAACTTTTCTATAACTTACTGTGTTTTTGTGTGAAGCACAAGTCCGATGTGGTTCCATTAGGATGCAAGAAGTCGCACAAAACTCCTTGGAGCTTCGGCCGAAGTGGGATGATTTTGGACACCAAACAAACCGAGGCCATGAAAAGAGCCATGGACATGAAATCACGCTTAACGGTATCATCACCATCATCATCAAATCATCATCTTCCTCTCTTCACTCCACTTTCCTGGTTTTCCTAACTCTTTCATATTCTCTCTCTCTTCACACCAGATGCTGCAGTATCCGCTGCACTCCTTCGTGGACGCCAAGGAGAGTCTGGTGGACTGGGCGTCGCGGGCCGGCGTCCAGTGGCTGAGCACCATCATCCCGACGCAGCACGTCAACGCGCTCATATTCTTCTTCATCATCAGCAACCTGACCGTCGACCTGTTTGCGTTCGTCATCCCTCTGCTCGTGTTCTACCTCTCCTTCGTTTCCATGATCATCTGCACGCTGCGTGTGTTTAAGAACAGCAAAGTGAGTGTAGAAAGATGTAAACACGATGAACACACTGTCTACAGAGATTCACAATTTCCGTTTTTTTGACCCTTTTTTCCGCAGACTTGGGAGAACTTCAGCGCCCTGACGTCTCTCCTGACACGATTTGAGCCCCGGCTGGACGTGGAGCAGGCGGAGACCAACTTTGGCTGGAACAACCTGGAGCCGTATCTCTATTTCATCATCTCCGTCTTCTTTGTCATCTTCTCCTTCCCCGTCGCCAACAAAGGCTGGATCCCCTGCTCTGAGCTCTCCACGGTGGCCATCTTCTTCACCGCCGTCAGCTACATGAGCCTCAGCCCCACTGCGGCCATGTATGCTCGCCGAGCGTTAGTCATAGAGGTGAGGAAACAACGCGACGTTGACATTAAAATTGTCTTTTGTACCCTCATTATACTGTATTGAACTATATTATGGTCCATATTACTATTATTATTATTAACGGGGTTAACATGCATAAAACTGGCATGGAGGTCAGGTTTGGCAAAAATGCGATATTGGCGTAGGTCCCGAACCTGTGCGTTGCTCAAGGGCTCTATAGTGCCGCCCTAAGGTGAAAAATCGGTTTCACCGAATTCCCCGAAACTTGGTGGGAAGATGTTATAGACCAAGACGAACAAAAAATGTGATCGTAACCATGGCCTCAACTCAACAGGAAGTCAGCCATTTTTAATTTTTGCGTCCATTTTGGCAATTTACAGCCTATATACATACAATTATAATTACAGTCTTACATAGCATTAACGTAAGTTTGAGGTTGATTTTCTTACCCGATTCTGTGTGTTTGTTTGTTTTTTTAATCCCAGGTAGCATCATCTCTGTGCTGCCTGACTCAGTTACTGCCACGCAGCATGACAGTGCTTCGTTATCTCGGACACACTTTTGCCACGGTGCCGTTGGGGGATTCAGTGGTGCTGAAGCTGAGTCTGCCCTGCCTGCTCTACGTCTACCTGTTCTACCTGTTCTTCAGGTGAGAGAGGCCTGGTTTGACCACAAGGTCATGAACTGGATTGTGTTAGTGGGCTTTAAAGGGGACATATTATGCACATTTTTAATCATATTAATACTTATAATTGGGACTCTGGAGGCCCTGTGAGTCGGCAAAGTGTGAAAAAAGATGACTCGTGTCATGTTTTTGTATTCCGCCTCAGTCTAAGTAAAAGAGATAAAACGCGCAATGTTGACGTCACAATGAGTCATTCCTGGAATTGTTGTCTTGCAGAGCTCCGCTTTGTCCCTAAAAAAATGCAAGAGTGCAGCACAGAGTTCTACACAAACTTCCAGCCTCAGAGGATTTACATTTTATACATGACGGCAATGTGCCGGCTAGAGCGGCTAACTGATGTTAGCCGCTAGCTGATGTTAGCCGCTAGCTGAGGTTAGCCGCTAGCTGATGTTAGACGCTAGCTGATGTTAGCCGCTCGCTGATGTTAGCCAAGACATGTTCATTAGGACACCAGGGAACAAGGTTCACTTGTAGAAATAGGGTATAATATGTCTCCTTTAAAAGCCACTCTCCTCTTCTTAATTTCTTCTTTCTGTCCTCAGCATGGCAAAGATGCGTGGTTTCCGTGGCACGTACTGCTTCTTCGTTCCGTACCTCGTGTGCTTCATGTGGTGGGAGTTCTCCGTCGTCCTCCTCCAGAGCTCCTCTCCCATCGGTCTCATCCGCACCTGCGTGGCCTACTTCCTCTTCCTGTTCGCGCTGCCCGTCCTGGCGTTCGGCCTCGTCGCCTTGCTCGTCATACAGCTCTGCAAGTGGTTCCTGGAGCTGGAGCTGACGAAGATGATCGTGACGCTGGTCATATGCGCCATCCCCGTCACGCTGCGCCTGTGGACGCGCTTCAGCATGTCCATCCTGGACGTGTTCCGCTCGCTGACCCGCCGCGGGCCCGTCAAACTCATTTTACTCTGCATCTTCATGGTGACGTTCATGTTCTCGATTCACGTCTACCACGCCGAGGGGGAGAAGGTGTACAACTCGACGCTGACTTGGAATCAGTACAGTCAGGCGTGTGGACCCCCCGCCTGGGAATCTAAAGGCATGGCGCAGACGCAGATCTTCTGCAGCCACCTGCAGGGACACAGAGTCACGTGGACCGGACGCTTCAAACATGTCCGTGTGGCCGAGACGGAGAACGGCCCACAGTCGGTCATTAACCTGCTGCCAGTGTTCATAGGAGACTGGCTGCGTTGTTTGTACGGACAGACGTATCCCAAATGTGAGCCAAAGAACACCACGGCCACAAATCACGTCAACCGTACGGATTTAACAGACGGTTCTGCTGCCGTTTCGTTACCCGCGATGCTGCGCATGCAAGAAGAAGAGGAGCTGTGTCAGATCAAGGCCTTGGCCAAACAAGCGTGCCACGTCAAGCGCTTCGACAGCTACAGATTCGAGGTGACGATAGGCATGATCGGAGGCGAGGGCGCCGACGACCCTGCCAGGGACATCATCCTCATCGCCAGCAACGAGTTCAAACAGGTTCTGTTTAGTCTGGAACCGGGAAACATGGTGGAGTTCAGCACCAAGCTGGACGGCCGCCTCGGATCCAAAGGTCCGGCCTTTGAAATGAAGGCGATCCACTGTCCGGACTGTGTTTCGTCGCTGTTGAGCGGAGGACGGCAGGTGAAGTTAGAGAGGAACTGGAGGCGCACGACGATGAGAGCCCTGAAGTTCGCCTTTGATTTTTTCTTTTCTCCGTTCCTCTCTGCAAAAATCACAGCGTGAGACTTCACTCGCTTGAAGTAGTGGTCACTCGTGTGCCTTCTTATGCATCATGCCATATGATGAAGTCTTGTTTACAAATTGTTCAAACCTGGGTCCATTGCCATTTTAAAACGGTGGAATCGTCCAGGAAGTCGTACTTTCTGTGTGTGCATGAATTTACTCTCTCAGTTCATGTACTTTTTAAAAAATAATGTTCTAATGCCAGCATTTATTGCAGCCCTTGTTCCATGTATATCTTTATGCAAGGAAGTAAATATTGGCTGTTTTGACATTGCTGCTGATTTATAATGAGGAATTTCTTACGTGTACTTTATAGTTAATATGTTTGCATGCACAGAATGTAATTACATTCACGTGCATACTTTAAATATACAGTATGTTTACCCATATTTTCATGTGGGTCCCATATTACTGGTTTCTCATGGTCTTAAAACAGGAAATAGCATTAGATAAGCCAACTTCATGATTCACATATTTGTTATTTTTAATAAAGTTTGCACACTACTTAAACATTACTTGGTTCTCAGTTGATCTGAGCTCTCTAAAATTGGATATTCTGTCATTTGCATGTTGATTCTGAGGAAATAGAGCTATTAGTGGGCAGATTTAGCTGGGAATTTTAACTTTTATGTTTTATGTCTAAATATGTTTTTTTTTCCCAGATACAGACACGACACGACGCAACACATCTTTATCAGACTTTTCATTTATTAATGCACATTCCTTCCATTCATCTCGCTTGAGTTATGCTTTTGTATTTGTGAGATTTGTCTATTTTTTTAATATTTTTTTTATTTATTTAAGTATGATAGAGATACACACTGCGTAACGGCACCATGCTGCTGCTGCTGCTGCTGCTGCTGCTGCTGCTGCTGCTGCTCATGAACACAAATCCTCACACTGGGTCCGCGGTTATGACGCCATATTTCCACTGACTTTAAACTCTTAAACTACAGCTCCAGCACGAGAGGACCGAGGACTTAACTTATATAATGCTCGACGTGGGTCCGTCCAGTATGGAAACCGTTTTTCTTGTGTATATATTTTGTGAAACCATTAAAACGACAACAATAAACGGTGAAGACAGACACAGGATGGAAATCTGTGGGTGAGGGGATTGTGGGTTAAATGAGTTATGAAGCTAGAAATTGCTGCATTTTCTTCAATTTATCTGGGGTTTTTTGTGGACTGCAGTTCATTAATAAAATAGAATAATAATAATTAGGAATAACGTTCTTATTCTCCACTTGCTAAAGTACACAATCATAGCACTTACAATAATCCCATCAATGCACTTCACTGTAAACAATCAAATCTCGACCAGATTAGTCACATTAAGTCCAACATGTGTGGCACAGTGAGGTGTACGGCATGATAACACATAATATTATTATTATTATTATTGTTTTTAATGGTAAATGCATTTTTTTTTTTAGCAATGTACATAATTAGCTATTGCACGGTTTGAAACCATCCGACCTTCTAAACACACGAGCTTTGTTTCGCCGCATCGGGAACCTTGTTACGTGTGCTTTTCGATTCCCCCCACGTGATCGTGAGAGGCCTGACGAGGCGTGCTCGTGTTAAATTAACACAGATGGGGTCGTACCTATGTTCCCCGGGTCCTATATTCCCCAATTTGTGGAAGCCTGGGTGTGGATCTCCAGGGTAAAGGGTTAGGGTTAGGGTTAGGGTTAGGGTAAGGGGTAGGGTCTTATGTTCCCCGGGTCCTTTTGGGTGAACAGCGGGGAACATAGAACCCTTTTTTAGAGAAAGGGTCCTATGTTCCCCGGTCACATACAAAGCAGGGAACATAGGACCCGGGGAACATAGATACGGTCCCACCCAGATGGGGTCGTACCTATGTTCCCCGGGTCCTATGTTCCCCGTTTTTCCCAAAAAAGGTCCTATGTTCCCCACTTTGTATGTGACGGGCGAACATGGGACCCTTTTTTGAAAAAGGGTAGGGTTAGGGTTCGGGTTAGAGAAAGGGTCCTACGTTCCCCGGTCACATACAAAGCGGGGAACATAGGACCCGGGGAACATAGGTACGGTCCCACACAGATTACCAATCGGATTGAGCATATGTGAGAGGGTTCGGCATGAAAAAGCCATGACAGGCTGAATATAGCTTACACAACAGAAACGATAAATGTCGATTTGCTCCCTCTCTCCGAGTACTGCTACGATACAAACATCACGTCCAAACATCCTCCCTTTACACATAGATCTTTAGATTGTTTGCAGTGTACAATACAAAATGCATCCTTTTAGCCGTTAGCTCTCAAGGAGCTAAATAAAACAAACAAACTGAATATTTACAGCGAAACAGTAAAAAGAGCAAGTATAACCTGTAGAAGAAGAGCTCATGGTTTAAATCAGGAATACTGCTGCAACTGCTATTGTTGTTGTTGTTGTTATTAGTGCTATTATTGCAAAGTGAAAATGAACGCGTGCAATCTCCCTGCGAGCACTGCTCCAAGGGAGAGAGTTTATAACGGCTGCTGTCATTCAATAGAAAAGGAAGAAAAAAAGATGTCGATCGCGAATAGGTTTTGCAGTAAAACTGGAAAAGCGTCTGCTCTTCCCACGACGGTGACAGACGCTTAGCTTTAGACGCACTCGCTGGGCCAAAGTCACTCCTTTGTGTTATTTAGCATCACTACGTTATATATATATATATATATAGAGTCAGTGGAGATGGAGAGGTGTCCCTGCACCTCTCTTACTGCCCCATCTTCATATTTTGGGGACCTCATATACCATGCCGGTATTTAAAAAAAAAAAAAAAAAAAAAGATGATTTACTGTCTTGTTATTTCATAACATTTTTTAAACAGATCTCAGATCATCTTCCCCAGTCACTGTTCACGCCTCTCCTGTTGGTCACTGCGCCTCGGGGTTGACGCGGTCCTGGAAGATGTACAGGTTGTTGGTGGCGGCGATGGCGATGATGTTCTCGGACGGGTGCCACGCCATGTGCAGGATCTTCTTGGAGAAGTCCAGGCTGTCCACGCCGACGTCGCCGCGCCGCCGCTTGCCGCCGGTGTAGACGCGGCGCGTCCGCAGCACGGCGCGCGGCTTGCTGCTCTCCCGCCACGCCTCCAGGGTCACGCCCCGACCCGTGTCCCTGTCGAACATGCGGAAGAAGCTGTTGTACGCCCCTGTCATGATCACGCTGAGGAGGGAAGAACAGATACTGCATTGATGGATTGATCTGATGTCAGCGAAGCTTGTCCTCGACCATTGATTTGAAACCAGGAAGAGCGTTTAGAAAGTCACTGTGAGCAGGATTACGCTCTCTCAAAGTGACACTCACCTGTCTGAGCTGTTCCAGACGCATTCAAACTTGTCGAAGATGCAGTCGTTTTCATAGAGCGAACACAGTTTACTCCTCAGGTATTCGTGCACCTGGGGACGAGAGAGTCAACATTATGGATTATTAACTGTCATAATGACATGTGCTTGTTTATTAAAGGTGCATTATGTAATAAATCTAAAGCAACTGGCCATAACAACAACAGTACAGCCAAAATATTTGCATAAAAAAAAAATATTTTGCAGACTGCAAATCATGTTTATGTTTTGAAATCGTGTTTTTGGCATGTGGCGCCACCTACCGCCCGTCTACCGATCATTGCAGTCAGTAGAGTCTCAGCTACCGAGCAACCACGGGTTGCCAGTTACGTCAGAAAACGAAACCTAAAAGACCTCGGTATTTTGAATTTGAATGTATTAACCGTTTTTGGCCACATTCTAACATATGGCGCCTTTAAAAACCTGACACCTGCATATGTTGATTTACTGATTTAAACCCGATAAAAATTTTATAATTTCTCTTTCTTTTTGCTCAGGCCTCCTCCGAGGTGTAAACAGTGAGTCAAGTCTCCATTCAATCAGCAACAGAAACAAAAAAAAATGTGACTCATACACAGAGGCGCAGCTTGTGAACAGGCAAGGGCAGGCAACTGCTTGGGGCCCCCGAGCCGATAGGGGGCCCCCCGACACTCGGAGTCTGAGGGCTTTTACTGAAATGTGCAGTGACCAGACGCCTCCCCGTCCCCCTTAAACAACAATGGGGCGATTTGCAATGACATCTCAGTAGGAAACCTCCCTAAAGGGGCCCCACCTCACTTTAACCTGTGTGAAGTTATCGTTTTTACTCAGTCTATATATGTTTTTTTCAGTTATTTACAGTATTTTATTGTTCTTTACATTTATATTTTCACATACTTTTTAATTACAAGGTTTTTCCATGTTATTTTGAAAAAAAATGTTTTTTAATTCATAAATTTTTCGTTGGTGTCACATTATCTATAACATCATGGTGATGAACACTGGTTGGAAGGAAGGGCCCCCCTGGGAATTTTTTGCTTAGGGCCCCTACAGACTCTAGAATCGCCTCTGCTCATACAAGCGGATAAAAAAAACACGTGGTATTTCACCTGGTACGTTTCCACGGGGCCTTTCTCCATGTTCAGGTCCCACACCTTGGCAGTGAGGTAGTCTCTGGTCAGCAGGTAGCGTCCGTTGTGGCTGAACTTGACGTCCGACACGGAGGAGATGATCTCTGAGAAGAAGGAGCGGCTCCCTGGATCCTCGGGTTCCTCAAACACTGCAAGGCAAAAAGACAGAGTAACAGAGTCGTTATTATATTATTATTATTATATTATATTATATTATATCTCCAGCTGCTGATGCTGTCGCTCACGTTTGGTGTGTTTGTCGCAAAGTGCCGAGTCTCTCATGTCGCAGAGGCGCAGGGTGCCCTTGCTGCTGCTGTACACAAACACGTGGCAGTGATGCGGGTGGAACTCTGCTGCTGTGATCACCTCCGTCAGGTCCTCCATGTTGGCCGGTTTGATGTCCACGATATCTGAGAGGAGAGTCCGTCAAGAAAAGAGTGTCGTCGCCTACTGTATGGTGCATTTTATTTTGAAATTCTTCCTCCAAAAACCCCCAAAAGTGCAAAAACCAACCAACCAACAAACCAACCCCCCCTGAATGCGTGCACACTGAGCTCCTCTCTGTTCTATTTGTGTCAGTCCTGTGTGGTTTAGATGAAAGCGCACTGCTCTGTGAATTATTTAAACTCTTCTTCTTCTTCTTCTTCCACAGATGATTCTCGACGATTTTTCTAGGTCAGCTTCAAATTTGAATGGGGAAGTGCACGAATCCAAACACGGCCACGTGCTGTGTGCATTAACTATAGATCGGAGATTGGGAATGTGATGAACACTGGGGAGTGGAGTATGTTGGGTATGCATTTAAATGTATGGCTATGTATGTAGTTATCCTTTAAAGGTGCATTATGTAATAAATCTAAAGCAACTGGCCATAAAATCCTCCTAATATGTCACAGAGACTCAGGAATAATGTTCATATAACAAACTGAACTCACCAACAACAACAGTACAGACAAAATATTTGCATTAAAAAAAACATTTTGCAGACTGCAAATCATGTTTATGTTTTGAAATCATGTCAGTCAGTAGAGTCTCAGCTGCCGAGCAACCATCGGTTGCCAGTTACGTCAGAAAATTGAAACCTAAAAGACCTCTTTATTTTGAATTTGAATGTAGTAACTGTTTTTGGCAACATTCTTACATATGGCACCTTTAAAGGTCATTAATATTAACGTGAACTTGACTTAATATTAACAAACTTTCAATAAAAAGGCCCAGTTTCCGCTCTTCTGTTCCAGTTTTGTTTCAGAATCAGTTGAAATGTGTTCTGTTATTTTAACTTTACACTTTCATTGAACACTCTTAGAAATAAAAGTGGAGTATAGAACCAAGGAAAATCCCTTTTTTGTCAATGAAAATAACATTAAATGAATCAGAAATACACTCTATACATTGTTAATGTGGTTAAAAATGTCTGTTTTTTAATGGAATATGTACACTCTTAGAAATAAGGGTTCCAAAAGGGTTCTTCAACAAGGGCTGAGGTTCTACCTGGAACCATTTGCTTCTGAAAACCCCTTTTCCCGAAGAGAGGGTTTTTCAAGGGTTCTTGGTAACACTAATGGTTCCAGTAAGAACCATTTTGATCAGAGAACCCTTTAAAAGCCCTTTCATGAATAAAGGGTTTTAAAAGGGTTCTTGGTGGAACCCTCCAAAAGGGTTGGAAAAGGTAGAACCTTTTATAAAGCTTATGAAGGTTCTACCTGGACAAGCTGAAGAACCTTATATGGTTCTATTAGCACTTTTATTACTAAGAGTGCAAAAGTTACCTGAACACCTATCATGGAAAGGTTCTACCTGGAACCAAAAAGTGTTCTCCGACACTCTTAGAAATAAAAGTGCTATGGAGAACTATATAAGGTTCTTGTCCTCATAGGAGAACCCTTTTTGGCTCCCACCCTTTTGGAGGGTTCCACCAAGAACCCTTTTAATACCCTTTATTCGTGAAAGGGTTTTTAAAGGGTTCTCTGGATCAAAATGGTTCTTACTGGAACCGTTAGTGTTACCAAGAACCCTTGAAAAACCCTTTTTTCAGGAAAGAAAGGGTTTTTCAGAAGCAAATGGTTCCAGGTAGAACCTCAGCCCTTGTAGAAGAGAACCCTTATTTCTAAGAGTGTAGTGCAGTTCTGATTCTGGCAATTTTCCTATGTAGAAAACGATCGACCACGATGGATGTAAGGATACTGAAGCTGCGGTCCGTGATGCCCAGGTGCCACATGTTGATGCGGAGGTCGTCAGCGGACAGGTACGTCTCGCCGTCGCTGTTGACCGAGATGGAGTTGACGTGGTAGGTGTGTCCGTTGGAGAACACTCGCCGGGGACGGACCTCCACCATGAGATCTGTAGGTTTCAGCACGGGCACCTTTAGATAAAAAGGAATATTAAAGGTGCATTATGTACCAATCATTGCAGTCAGTAGAGTCTCAGCTGCCGAGCAACCATGGGTTGCCAGTTACGTCAGAAAACGAAACCTAAAAGACCTCGGTATTTTGAATTTGAATGTAGTAACTGTTTTTGGCCACATTCTTACATATGGCGCCTTTAAGGGTTAAGGAAGCGAGGAGAGACGGAAGTGTGTGAGGATTTGTTGTTGTTGGTGTGTGTGTGTTTGTGTGTGTGTGTGTGTGTGTGTGTGTGTGTGTGTGTGTGTGTGTGTGTGTGTGTGTGTACAGCATGTACCTGCAGAGAGGTGATGGTGGAGACGTCCTTGAGCCGTCCCTCCTCATCTTTCAGGTTGTATCCCTCCGGTCTCTTGTCTCTCTCGCTCACCTTCCACAGTTTAATGGTCTTATCTGTGAGGGAGGGACAAATTATGATGATTATTGCTATTATTTTTGACGGATGTAAGGGGGGGGGGCTCACGGTTGGTGTAGTGGTTAGCACTCTTGCCTTTGCAGCAAGCAAGAAGACCCGGGTTCCTGGGGTTCGAGCCCAGTTTGGAACAACTTCGGAACAAGGGCCTTTCTGCAAGGAGTTTGCATGTTCTCCCTGTGTGTGCGTGGGTTTTCTCCGGGTTTTCCGGCTTCCTCCCACAGTCCAAAAACATGCGATATGTGGATTAGGTGAATTGATTACTCTAAATGGACCGTAGGTGTGAGAGTGTACCCCGCCTATCGCCCAGTGTCAGCTGAGCTAGGCACAGTACCCCCCGTGACCCTCCAGAGGAGGATAAATCGGTAGATAATGGATGGATGGATGTGGAACGAGATCCAAATTGCACTTCAAGGACACAAAATGCTTGGTAACCCGCATAGTTGTGTGGGTTTTACATGGTTTCACTGATGTACCCACAATCCTTTGACTGGTTTGACCAGACAACCACCACTCTGGTTGCTTTCAGTCAACGGGGAAAGATGAGACGGATGAACTTGGCTCACCGTTGGTGGAGAGGAGGAAATGTGCTGCGTTCTGCTGCGGCAGCCATCGGATCTTGTTGATCTTCTCCTCGATCTCCAGACTCTTCAGGTAGTCGAAGTCCGGCTCGTGGCTCTGGAACGTGCTGTAGACGTTGTACTCGCCGGAGTCGCCCGTCTCGCCCACATCCTCGGTGTCACCTTTAGACTGTCACGCGAAAAACACACACGCACACAGCTGCTTAAATAGACGATGATTCTAAGGCGGAACAAGTTTTATAGTCTTAAACTGACCTCAGTCTCTCTCTGGAAGATGACCACTCGGCCACCTTTGTCCCCCGTGGCCAGGAGGTCGCCCGTCTGGTTGAACTCGACCGTAGAGATGACATCGGCTGCGAGGAAGACAGGAGAATAAACTATTCATTACAATGACACAGATTTACGGAGTGATGGATGTCATCGTGCATTCCTGCAACACGGAGGATGATGCATCCGTGAAGTTATCTGACACCACAGCTGCCCCCGTCTACCTTCGGTGACGTAGTCTCGCAGGAAGGTGTGGTTGATTTTGGGGCTCTCAGCGTCCTCGCCCATCTGAAGCTGAGGATGGAGGGTGACCCGCCAGTGCGCCCGTCCGATCAGTGCTCTCGCTCCCCGCCCAGGCTCCGCCCATGCTGCTATGGGCCTAGCGAAGCGGCCTGGAGCAAGGCATCCTGGGGGGGGGAAGCGTCCAGAAGGAGGAGAGAGGCGTGAGGAGGCAGGAGGATGTTACGAGGAAATTGGAAAGAGAGGTTTGGGGGGGGGGGGGGGCTGTCAATAGGAAGGCTGACAATTATATGCTCACAGCGTGCCAAATAGTGTGACCTTTGTAAGACATTCGACAACACACTGATTACAAAAGGCACACACGTGCAGACGCACAAGGCCTACTGAAATCCCAGAGCAGAGAATGGACTTACACACAACACACACACACACACACACACACACACACACACATATAAAACCATGAGTGTGCACACAGAAGACGACGGAAAAAACATGACACGTGAGTATGAAACATCCACTGCAACATTCAGCGTAGCTCCCAGGGTGTGGTGTAGTCCTGCTCTATGCCTACTTTACCTTTTCCCTGCTTTCTCTCAGTCTATCTGTCACTGTCTCACCCACATCCACACACACACACACACATTTCTCAGATACTAGACCTTGACAGAGCCTCAGAGGAGAATGCGATGCCTTGCCTTGTGTGCTGCAAGAGAGGAGGGAGTCAGGCCTCGGTACACCTACCAGTCCGCCTGCAGCTGCTGCTGCTGCTGCTATCTCCTCTGGTGCTGCAGTGTGCTCAGGCAGGCCTTCGTCTCTGTCGGATGGTAGGAGGAAGAGGATGAGGAAAAATAGAGAGAGCAACGTTGATAGGAATGAGAAGAGGGGGAGAGGAAAGGAAAGGCGAGAAGGATGGCGGGCAGGTCCACAGTGCCTGTGCTGATGCTGTGGAAAAAGGATTTTCTGTGCAGCATCCACTGTATCATGGCAGCCTCCTCCTGGGGAAGCCAATCGCTGCACGGCCCCATCACTGGTGGATCCACCCACTGCAGGTGATTAAGAGCGAGAGGCCAGCAGAGGGAGCCGTTACAACACGGAAAGGGGGGGGAATAGTGGGATTAAATCTGGAGAAAATGACGAATGAATAAATGAATAAACAGACAAATACGAAGGAAGGGAATAAATGAATGAATAGAACAGAAATAATGAAAACAGTATTGTTTGTTTATTATTTTCTCTATTCATTAATTATGTATTCATGTTGTTGTTGTCGTATGTTATTTAATTTGTGTGCTCACTTTGATATAACAAAAAAATGCTATAAAACATTTTGTATAAAAAACAACATTATTATTATTAGCATTGTTAATAATGACAATAATAATAATAGTAATAACAATAATTAATTCATTATAATTAATAATAAATATAATAATAATATTATTAACCACTATAATTATAATAGTTATAATAATAATAAAAAAATGATGTATTATAACTTATTTATAATAAATTAATTGAATGTTTTATTATAATATGTTAACATTTTTTATATTTTTATATAACATTATATAATATATTTTATAATATTGTGTGTAATAAGTGGGTAGTTTATGTGGTAATACATACTGAAGAAATTGATAAACAAACAGCACAATATATAACACAGTAAATTCAATGGTTGAATCATCATCATTTTTATTTTATTTTATTTATTTATTTATGTATTTATTTATTTAAAATGCATCCTTAGCTACTTGAACTGCCTGTTATGTCTTCATGTGCTCCTGAGTGTTCTTATAGGACACTGAGCATTCCCGTCCTCTAGGGGGCAGTGTTGCACCGCGACGTGGCGCAAGCGCTGCAAATAGTAACGTGCCGTAGAAGACGACGCAGGGACGGAGAGGAAGAAAGATGACAGGGCGCGCAAAAAGAAAACCCAAATGTGCTCAGGTAACAATTCCACCGCTACGGTTGTGTCTCACAAGTATCCGGGGGTTTTAAAGACAAAAACGCCGCGACGCGTTTGTTCTCCAGTGGCGGCAGAAAGCCGCTTTAGTGACGGACGCTGTGAGCAGTTTGGGCAGCCTGTGTTAGCGGTTGTAGACGCAGACGACAACATGGCAGCAGCAGCAGCAGCAGTAAAGCCGCAGACTTGATGGTGATGTTACGTCCTTCACACATCACCGTTTTTTACCATGAGGTTTACATCATAACAGCGTTGTACCGCAGAATCGTGCGCCACTGTGGTTTAGCTAGTGCTAAGTTAGCGGTCGCTGGTTGGTCTGCTGCAGGGAAACCGTTGGTTTGTTTAATCCATCAAAGCCCAGTGTTTGTGTCCAGACAAGCAAAATGTCTGCATGGACACAGCTGTGCGCCATATGTTGATTATATACTCATTATTATAATTGTTTATCGTGTTGAATGGTTTTTATTTACGTTAGTGAAAGGATAATATTCCTTTTATTGCCATTGTGTGATTCATACACTGACTGGACCGTTCTCGAAATATTATTTTTTTTAACGTGCACAAGTTAGCAGGAGGTTTGATATTCGTTTTCGAAAGACATTTTCTCAATCAACAAATAGACATTTTCCCATTCTGATTGCTGTAGTAGTTGCCAATGGTGGACAGCTACTTACTGCAGGTGACGTTTTGTTGATATCTGCCATTATTGTGACAGATATCAACAAAACATCACCTGTAGTAAGTAGCTGTGTTTTTATGAATCTCCAGGGTCTGTAGATTAATCTAGTCCAGATTTGAGAAGTCTAGGTACAGTGGTTTTGGATCAGGACCTGGTCCAAAGTGGTCTATATGCTGAAAAAACGTTGAAATTTGCCTTTATTGCATTTTCACAAATAGAATACAGGTTTCACAAATCAGAGAGTGTGTTTTTATGAATCTTGAGGGTCTGTAGGATAATCTAGTCCAGATTTGAGAAGTCTAGGTACAGTGGTTTTGGATCAGGACCTGTTCTAATGAGGTCTGAGTATAAAACAAAAAAGGTGAAATCTCCCCTTTAGAGTTTTCACAAATAAAATAAAAGCTTCACAAATACAACAGTGGATGTCATGCAAGGTTAATGTCTTACCTAACATGTCTAAAATGTTTTCACATCAAGAAGTGTCACAAAAAACAGACAACCAGTGTACAAACACTCACACTGCACATCAAGTTTATTTACCCTTAACTTTCCCCTTAAGTGCCGAATCAGAGGCTAACTTCAGTGTCGTGCCCCAATAATGGCAGATATCAACAAAAAGTCACCTAAGTAAGTAGCTGCCTATCATTGGCAACTACTACAGCAATCAGAATGGGAAAATGTCTATTTGTTGATTGAGAAAATGTCTCTCGGAAGCGAATATCAAACCTCCTGCTAACTTATGCACGCTTTATTTTTTAACATTCATTCAGTTACTAACATAATACACTAGTGGTGGGTCAAAAATATGGATTTGGTGCTATATTGTTGTCCTTTCTCGGTATGTCAGGGCAAATATGAGCTTCACTACCTGATGTCTCCTCACGGTGGCGCTGTGAATGAGGGGAAACTTGCAGGTGCAGTTGTCATCCAAACTAGTGGTAGATGTGTATTGGATAATAACCATTAAGGAACCACGTGCTAGTCGATTGCAGTGTTGTTCAAAGGCATTCAATGTAACCCAGCTTGAATGGAGAATAATGCAGTTATTATCATGACTGTATGTTTCTGTAGGACGCAGGCGTAGAAGCTGGGAAGTCAAAGAAAGCCTGCACCGAAGGATCCAAAGTCAAGTCGGAGCAACGCGACGACATGGTACGACTGTACAAGCTCGAGATGCCAGATGATCTCTACCACTTCTGGGATTTCTGCAAGGAGCTTTGTCCCGACAACCCTCGTGGTACGACACTTTTTGCACCAACACATTCTGTTACAATAGCACTGATACTGTCATTTAATCGATGGTTCTGTGTCTGTGTAGGCACACGGGAGGCAGGAAGGAGCCACGAGCTTTACTGATACTTAGGCTTCAGAAAGTCTGCATGGGTGGGCTGGAATTAATGCACAGATGAATTATTGTTTTATTGCCGATGCCTTTACATTTGGCATTTGAGTTCTGTCGGCCCATGGCAAAGCAGTAAAAGCTAGGAACCGTTAATTATCCTTTAGTCCATCCATCCAGCCATTATCTACCGCTTTATCCTCTGTTTATAATAAAAATAATCACTTCCATGAAGTCTACAATTGACATCTTCAAATTTAGTGTCTCTAACAGTCAGACAGTTCAAAATATCAGTCGTTTAAATTAAAATAAATTGAATTTATATATTGTGATCATTAAAAAACACCCAAAATATCAATGTTTTTTTATATTTGTCAGCTGATTTTGTTGTCATGTTCTTTTTTCTGCGTAGACGCACTGAGAGACACGCTCGGTTTACAGCTGGTAGGTCCCTTTGACATTCTCGCTGGAGCCCACAAAAACTCACAGAACCCTCAGCCCAACTTCCATCTCCACTGGAGGTACATTTACGACCCACCGGAGTTTCAGACCGTACTACTTGGCAGTGAGGACAGTGAACACCACATGGGCTATTACAGGTACAGCACACGTTGTTTTTTTTTTTGCCACTTGCAGCTTGTGAAAATGTTTGCTCTGTTCCATTAGAGCCGCTTTGCAACCCCGATTTCTCTTAAGTCATTAAGTCACGGCCTGAAATGAAGTAACCACTCAAGTTAATTTCACAAAAGTGCAGTAATGCGCTGTTAAGAAGAACATGGAGTACATGTGCCAGCACTCATTGCACACAACGCACTCTGTGTTTGACTCTGCCTGTTCTCAATGTAAGAGAACCCATTTTTTTACGGTGTTTACAAATGCTCGACTGTGCAGTAACTCTTAAGATAATGGACACTGTTGTCAGGACGATGTCGGCTCTGAGTGGACACTGTATACGCACACGCTAACTGTTAACAGTAACCGCACCTGTTTCTGTTAGAAAATAGTCCTTCAATATGGAAACATGACTATAACACTGTTCTCATGTTATTGTTATTAAATTGTACCTTTTCCCAAAACCCACCAGAGACACTCCAGACTCCCTTCCTTCATTTGTTGGGGAAAATGAAGCGAAGAAGGGCTACACCATAACACAGATGGGGGACAACGTGTTTGCTGCTGTCCTGTGAGTTCTACTGTTCATGTCACGACATCAGAACATTTCAGATACTTTTCAAGAGTAGTTTCAGCTTGAAATTGATATAATACAATAGTGTCTTTATATTTTATCCGGCAGCCATTGTCATACATTATCAAATGAGTCGATGACAGTTTATTATCACTTCCAAATTTACATTTAGCACACAAGGATGCAAAATACTGTACCCACAGGTCAGACATACATGCATATAAAGAACTACTACACTTTTACATTTATCATTAGCAGCTAAAGGCGAACCAGAGGGTTACTCTTTTACAAAACTTGATTTGCGTGTTCCTCCTCTCCCTTTCAGCCTATTTCTGCTGAGAAAGAGGAAAGAGAGAGGCGGCAAGAAAGCGAGGGGAGAAGCGTTGGAAAGCCTGGAGGCAAAGCTGAGAGAACGGGCAGAGACTCTTGGTTTGTCTCTAGAACAGAAAACCAAAGGCATGAAACAGAGGGACAAGAAGGTAAGATGATGTTCATATAATAGAAGATGTCATTTTTGACACTCTCTTAATTCAACGCTGTGTGTTTAGTAGAATCTGCAGAAGCTTTGTATCATATCTGCTTTGTATCCACGCGAAACTGCTGTTTTTGAAACAATGATATCTCGCCACCCTTGTGCTTTCATGTTTTACTAAAAAAGGTGCCATGTTGACAGTAAGAACTGTGTTATCGCACCACAGGTGGTCACCAAGACGTTCCACGGTGCTGGCATTGTTGTGCCTGTAGACAAGAATGATGTAGGATACAGAGAACTGCCAGAAACAGACGGTGAGCTACGACAGTATTATAGTAGTAGTATTAAAGTGTGTCTTACCATTGAAGCTGTTATTTTAAGCTAAATAAAGGATGCTGATATTCCTCTCTCCTTTTTGTATTTAGCTGACCTCAAAAAGATCTGCAAGGCCATCGCTGAAGCCAAGAACGACGAGGAGCGCATCAGAGCCTTTGGACCTCTGCAAGAGATTATCACCTTTGTTCAATTTGCCAACGACGAGTGCGACTATGGAATGGGTTATGAGCTCGGAGTAGACCTCTTCTGTTACGGATCCCGTGTAAGTCAAATTTCATACTCTGGTTTTTAAAAAAAAAATGAAACCAGATATCATTTCCTGTGCACAAATCATTGAATAATTGTGTCTTTTCTGGTTTCCTGTCCATCGCCAGTATCTTCACAAGGCAATCAATAAAGTCCTGCCCCTGGCCTACAACTTGCTGAAAAGAAATTTATTTGCAGAAGTTTTGGAGGCTCACCTCGCCAGCCGTAGCCATGACAACCTGGACCAACTCTCTGCACACTAGAAAGACTCATAAACGTGAATTTCCACTTCGTGTTCTTATAAGCTTTTTCCCCCCCACCATGTTGTTTGTCTTTGTCGATGTTTCTTGGTGGACTTGGTGCTGCTGTCATTGATTGGAACCAGTTCAATGATCTGTTTGTAAAAGTTTTAGATGCCTAATAAAATGATGTTTATATTTTTTACCTGTGGAATGAATCTCAATGACTTTTAACGACAAATAGTGTGTTGTGACTTCACTGTAACTATCTTGACTATCAATAATGTGCATGTTCACCCTGGTTTTAAGATGTTATTGATTTTTTTTTTTTCTTGCACAGTCAACTTCCACTAAATGCAGAGACCCACGCCACAGAGAGGGACTAGGAATATACCACAGATGGAGATTATGTAAACGGAACCACTGCTGCTATGGTTTCCAAAAATGTAAAACATTTTAATAACCATCATAATAATATAATGGTTTATTACCACGCTGGGGACTGTCCCGTCTGGGGTAGCCAATGCTGCAGAGGTAATCAAAGGGATGGGGATGGGGATGGGGAGGGAGGGGGACAAAAGCAAAACAGGAGCGCACTACTGCTGGAGGTGCATTCAAGTGTCATTGGTTCAAAATAGTGTATTATAGTATTATTTTTTTTATTTATTTATTGGGGGGTTGCTACTTCAAATGCAGTGGGTCAAAACACAATTAAAATGTGATATGCTTAAAAATAGGTGCCCTCACCTGAACATTGAACAATATCACTGTAATATACATATATTTTTATATAAGTATGTTTTAGATGTTGCCTCTTGCCCACTACGTGTTATTTATGTTTCGTGAGTTGGATTTCACAAAATCGTAGTGTCTTTTCGCTCCAATCAAGGTTCCATTGCGGAATCTCCGAGTGCCCTTGAACGCAGCATTGATCCTGCGGAGTTTCGTGGAAGCGCGTGTGAGGCGCGTTCACGCTCCCACACACATACACACACAGACACACACACACACACCGGGAGCATCACTGAGCGGAGGGAGCGTTCGTTTTTTTGTGGGGGGCGGCGGCAGCGGCGGCGGTGTGTTTGTTTGACAAACCTGGACGAACCGCTGTGTGTTTTTTTTTTAGCTTTTGACACGTTTGATTCAGAATGACCCCGGGTCCCTCCGAGCCTTGTGGAGTCTGAGGAACCCCTCGCACAGAAACCCACGTCGCGCCGGACAGAAGGTACCCTCGCCTCCGGCGGCAGCAGCAGCATCACCCAGCCCGAGACAAAATGTCAAGCAGCCCGGAGGAGGAAAGTCATTCCAGGGGCGGCGGCTCCGACCGTGACGTGAAGATGGCCTCTTCGAGCAACACGTCCCTGGACAGCGGGCCAACGGCGCCGCAGCCGCTGTCGCACCAGAACCGTATACGGCAGGTGGGTCGTCTTCTTGTATCCGCATTGACAGGTGCACTTAGCCGTGTAGAACATCAGCCAGAGCCGCTGGTGATGCTGGGAAAGGCGTTGCCGTGGCTGCTGCTGCTGGTGGTTGTGGTGGTTAACTGACATTATTCTCTATAATTTGTGTTCAGCTGTGGTTGAAATTAGCTCAGCTTTATATGAGCTAATGTCCCCGCAGAGAAAACGTGAGGCAAACCGTGTGTTTGTGAGATTATAGCGGTCAGTTAAGCTAATTGTGTCCCAGTCAACGTAAACAGCAGCGGGCCCTGCACTCAGAGGCGATTCTAGAGTCTGTAGGGGCCCTAAGCAAAAATTCCCAGGGGGCCCTTCCTTCCAACCAGTGCTCATCACCATTATATTTCAAATAATCAACGAAAAATGTATGACTTCAAAATATTTTTTCCCTCTGAAATGAATGAAATAACATGGAAAATTACCTTGTAATTAAATGTATGTGAAAATATAAATGTAAAGAACAATAAAATACTGTAAATAGCTTATAAAAACACTATTACACTGTAAATAACCCACATTATAAAACAATATAAATATATAGAACAATAAAATACTGTAAATAACTGAAAAAAAAAACATCTGAGTAAAAAAAGATATGCATTACACTGTAAATAATCCTCTTCATTTTCCAACTTGCAGAACGATAACTTCACACAGGTTAAAGTGAGGTGGGGCCCCTTTAGGGAGGTTTCCTACTGAGATGTCATTGCAAATCGCCACATTGTTGTTTAAGGGGGACAGGGAGGCGGCTGGTCACTGCACATTTCAGTAAAAACAGCCCTCGGAATCCGAGTGTTGGGGGGGCCCCCTATCGGCTCGGGGGCCCCAAGCAGTTGCCTGCCTTGCCTGTTCACAAACTGCGCCTCTGTTTACAGGCCACAGAGAGCTGTGTTTACAACTTTACATCAAGAAAAGTCAGGTTTACTGTTAAACATGGAGCATTTTAACAAGTATTAGGCTTATTTGAGCCAGAGGATGAACGTTCATGGACCATTTTAGTCTTCTAGCAAGGTCCAATATCTGTCCCTTCTGATAATAGTGCAAGTGATTTATGTAGAGCTTTCTGTTTTATATGCTCAAATTAGCACAATATATCGTCTGTTTTCCTGGCATTCTGTTATAGCTTAATGTAGTGTGTGTGTGTTCTTGTACTTGCAGCATACTGAGGACCAGTGAGGGTTTTTAACCAACAAAGTGAGGACACTTTGGCCAGTCCTCACTTTGTCATTCATGATGTAGATATTTGTAATTGTGTTGATTTACAAAGTGGAAATGCCGTTAGCACTTATACCCAGTCCTCAATATGCAGCAAGTACAAGAATGTGTGTGTGTGTGTGTGTCTTGAGTGCCAGTCTAGGGCTTGGCTGGGTTTTCCAGTAAGTATTTATCATCTTGTGTGGACTCATATATTCTGTTATTACTATGCAGCGCTCCTCTTTTCTCTACATATACTTACAGTTAAGATCAGTGTGTTTTAATACTCTAGTCTTTAACACATGTTTTTCTTCTTCTTCTTCTGCACAAATATCATATATATAGAATGTTAATATTAGAGTAACCATCTCGATTTAATTGTACTCCACTGTGAATGTGTGTGTGTGTGTGTGTGTGTTTGAGTATTCAGGAAAGTCAGGAGATGGTAGATGGCTGTTTCCTGTCTCAGTGCACCCTCTCAGGCTAATGTGATTTCAGTAATGGACTCTTGTGCCACACACACACACACACACACACACACACACACACACACACACACACACATAGATGCACACACACACTTGCATGAAAACACACACCTTAGTCTTTTCATCCTGGGTGGGGCCACTGAGCTCACATCACTGGATGCAGTCATGTTTATTAGTCCAAAACACAAACATGACGCTGTTCAAATTGGACTATAGCTCATCTTTTTGTGATTGACAGACACTGGAGCACATTATTGTCTCTTTAGTCATTACAGTCTCTTTCTTTTGGTTGATTTACAAGGCTTTCAGAGTAGTTAATAGTTGCTAGTTAAGTTGAGTCGACGGTACTCATTTGTTAACTGGTTGACGTCAGGGAATACACATTATACCACTGCAGCAGAGGCTCCAACCTGGACCCGCAGATCGATTGCAAGCGGCAGTAAAGATAAATCATTGTGTCCTTGTTGTTGTTCTATACTGGTTGGTCTGTTTGTTTGTTTGTTTGTTTGTTTTGCCCTCCGTCCGTCCTCTGCGCCAAGAGTTGAACTCAGCGTGCAGGAAGGACATCGCAGTTGTACGAAACCAATCAAAGTGAATAAACGCTGGGAATAATCTTCTCATAAGAATCCAGTAACTGAGGAAAACGATAAACTAAGATGTACATGTTTTATACGGCGGCTATCACTGTAATATTCACCCCCCCTTTTACCTTTGTTTTGGTCTCCTCCGACTCTTATGTAGCATTACAGCATATATTGATGCAGAGCTGGATGATTTGTGTTCCTCACAATGGTAATAACCCATTTCATGTCACAGGTTAATGTAAAAGAATATTGATTTAAGATCGGTGCGTTTTCATTGGCTCACGCCCACAGCTGCTCTTTAGAAGGTATCGGTAACTGCTGCCGCTGTGTGTCGAGCTCGTAATGCTGACTCATCATTTTTGTTTTTATTTTGCGAAACCTTAACAGGAAATTCCAGAGACACAAGTCTCGTGGGTTGGTTTTCACTGTTTCCTTCAGCAGACGACGCAAAGAAAAGCTATTTTTTAATGTTTTAAATGACACAAAAGAACAAGCACAGTTAGATATCACCACTAGAAAATGTTATAAAGTGAAGGAATAGAGCAAATCAAAGCAACAGAAATGAGACCAATCCAAACGTGAATACGGGAAAGTGACAGAGGGGCCACTGTGATGCTAGGTTCTCACTTTTCATGTCTAAAAATACTTCCTCCGTCTCTTGTGTGATTGTCTCTGAAAAACAGCTTCTCTGCCAAGTGTATCTGTGTGTGTGTGTGTGTGTGTGTGTGTGTGTCCCTGTCACCTCTGCTCTCAGCCCGTCTTCATGTCATCACGGATTAACACGCTGCAATGATTTTGTGCGTTTTCTCCTGCAGTTGACCATAAGAAACAACTCCACATCATCATAATAATCTACCGTCGCACACGTTGTCTAATGGATTTTTACGGCGCCATATGTAAGAATGTGGCCAAAAACGGTTACTACATTCAAATTCAAAACACCATAGTCTTTTAGGTTTCGTTTTTTGACGTAACTGGCAACCCGTGGTTTGCTCGGCAGCAGAGACTCTACCGACTGCAATGATTGGTAGACGGCGGTAGGTGGCGCCACATGCCAAAACATGATTTGCAGTCTGCAAAATATATTTTTTAACGTGAATATTTTGTCTGTACTGTTGTTGTTGGTGAGTTCAGTTTGTTATATGAACATTATTCCTGAGTCTCTGTGACATATTAGGAGGATTTTATGGCCATTTGCTTCAGATTTATTACATAATGCACCTTTAAGTTTCAGGAACATTTCAGTTTCGTTTCGATAGAAGCTTTTCACCGATACGTTTCCTGTTCCCATTTGTCGAGTTGAGAAGACAGCGCAATTTCATTAGCGCTAATAATAATAATAATAATGTTACATTGCTACTTAGTACATGTCAATTAAGAATATTGGATCCAGCAGAAGAGGCATAATTGTAGTAGGAATATAGAAAGATGACTCATGTTTAGGCAAGCTGTCCATGGACGTGTTAGTATTTGATATTTCCCTCTTTTCTTTCATTTTGTTTGCCGTCCATCTTGACATGTAATCTTTCCTCCACTCTCACGAGGAGGTTTTGTTCTTGGCTGTCATTTCTATTCATCTCTTATTTCCCCTTCCCTCTCCTCTCCACCACTGATCCGTACACTGAGGTCCTGATGTATCAGGAGGTCAGATTTCACTGGAGCCTTTGACATTTTCCTCTCTCTCTCTCTGTCTGTCTCTCTCTGTCTCTCTCTCGCTCCACTGGGAGTGCTGTGATGGGATTCTTGCAGGAAGAGAGTCCTAATGGAGCCTCCGTGGCCTTCATTACATTACCTCTGGACAGCGACGTACGATTACAGTCATCTTCCACCGCACCGTGCCGAACGAGAACGCTTTTTCGGCCAATCGTGGGGGGGGGTCATTCTGGGTCTCTGTGGTGGGCGTATGTGCAGAACACACACGTGCACGTACGCTAACATACTTACACATGCAGCATTTTATAGCTGCGTTTACTTAGAGCACTCGCCCGCTCGTCGGTATTTACAGGGAGACATGCGAACGACCACAACTCATCCTCTGCCTCTGGAATACGGAGTGCTTTGCTGCAGTTTGGCACGACTCGGCAGTAAATATTCCACTGCTTTATGGCAGAGGTGTCAAACTGGCGGCCCGTGGGCCACATGCGGCCCCCTAATCAGTTACATGTGGCCCACCACTCAATATCATGTTATTATGAAAACATGGACAGTGTGAATAATATAGACAGAATATAATACTGAATACTTTATCTTTGCTAACAGTATTTTTTAAATAATAATAATAATAATAAGACATTTAATTAACACATGATTAAATGTATTACATTCAACATTAAATTACATTTATTTATTGCATATATAAGCTTGTGTGATGTTATTCTTATTTCTCTGTTTGTTACAATGTAATATGTATTATTCACATGTTATTATTGTGAAGTATAGATCCTTCCATATGAAAACAAGCACTTTTACTTTGAAATTCTGAAAAATCACACATTCACACTTTTATTTATTTATTGTTTTGAACTCTTTTAACTATGCTCATTGGCCCCCGAGATCATTTGAGTTTGACACCCCTGCTTTATGGCATGAAAAACATATGAAAAACACTTTAATATTAGTTAATATCAGGCCGTTAAGTTGTTTTATAAGCAAAATCCATCTCAGTATATCGTCTTATGCTCTGTTTCTTACTCTATTTTGTTGTTTTATGTGGTCACTAACATTAGGATTGGAATGTTGTTACTGAAAGTTGGTCTTATATATAATTATGAGCATCATTATTATTATAATGAATAGACCTTTTTTCACATTTGTTGACGTGAAATAGTAGCAGTTTTAAGAGAGCCAGGAACGTGCTATTATTCATGTGTAGGGGTTGGCCACACTTAATACTATACTTAAATCTTTAGGAGTTGTTTTTTTTCTGAAAATGTTGTTATTTTGTGCATTTTATATGTTTCGTGCATTTTCTGGATGAGCTCCAAGGTCATTTTAGCTTTTCTCTAAAACAACAAATCTAGTGGTGGCCTAAGAACTTTCCACAGTTGTATGTATGGATTATTTTCATGATGCAAAAATATAATCTGAAAACTGTTCAACTGCCTGTTAATGGGATCCAAGGCAGTGTAGAGATTTGCTGGTAGTTCGAGATGCTCTGAAGACGTAAGAGAAACGTTCATATCCCCTTAAATTAATCTGGAGGAGGAGGAGCCATATTTTTGGTATGATGCAGGCAACATAGTTATGATGTCATCAATAGGTTTCTACTTTATTATAAGTGTGATATGGGCGGTGAGTTAAACACTTGGTTGGTGTTCCTGTCTCAGATCTAAATGGAGCCTCTGCGTCTCTATATCAGGGTACAAACGTCATCTTGGCTCTCTGTTGTTGCTTATTGGAGCATCCTAGTTACATCTAACGCCGTCTTACACTGACTGGCCTGCCTTTGGATATCGACAGAAAGTCCAATATCGTGCATCCCTAGAACATAATTAAACAAATGACTGACTGACTAATTGCTGCATTAACTGGCCACAGCTGCAGAGCATAAGACAAACTGGAAGACGCCTCCCGCCCAAACAAGGACGGATATAGATTAATTGCATCATCATCCGAAGTTGCATCCTTTATACGAGGGCAGGTGTCTTTTTGATCGGGGGGGGACAGTGGGGGCAGTGGGGGCAGTGGGAGGAGGCATTTTAGACGTGAATTAATTATTCATCATGGTCTTCATCATCACGACTGTGTTTCCCGTTAAAGAGACACACAGAAGGAGACGGACGAGAGACGAGGGTGTGGTTAGTGATCAATGGACTTCTCAGAAGCTCTGCTCACTCTCTCTCACCCACCCCATCCCAAGGATCATCAGTAATGGTGGTATAGCTCTTAGCATTACGCACACATATTCATAAACGCCTTAATTCCACTTGATTGGCGGCTCATTATGTCTGCATTTAGTATTGGTAAAATTTCAGGAAATGTCCACAATGGGACCAGGAACAAGTGATTAAATTTTGGGGGTGATCCGTAGACGCTAATATGCCGGCAGGGCGTGTTTTGTAGGCACTGAGCTGCCTTGGCGGAGGTCTGCGCTCTCCGAGTGCTTTTCTAGTTCATGATGTAACAGTTTGGTCCAACATTGAAGGTGATTTATCCATCAAAACTAATCCAAATTAGATGTAAAGCAGGGGTGTCAAACTCATTTTCACTGAGGGCCACATCAGCATAATGGTTACCCTTAAAGGGCCAGATGTAACTGTCATACGGAATAAATGTAACTAAATGTAACCAAATATAATGTAAACTAAAGGTAGCTACACTTTCTGTATTTATTACATATTAAAGTTACAAATATGATGCATTATAGTTGTAACCTAGTCCGCGATGGTGTCTCTTTACAAACTAAAACTAACAGTTTTAAAAGTCTGTATCTGGTCGGGGCGTTGCGATCTCGTGGCGGGACGCTGTCACTTTGCGGGTAACGCGATCGCCATGCATTATGGGAAATGTAGTTTTTGGTCAACGCATGTCTTAAAGCAGCATAGACCTATTTTAACGCAGATTTTCGTGATCTAATCGTTCTATTGCGTTCTATTCTTTTATGTGAGTCTGACTAATGGTCGCCTGGTTATCCCCCCCCCCCCCCCTCTCTCTCTCTGACAGCATCAGTCAGCATCCCTGGTATGACTTTGTGTGCTGCAGCCACTTTTAGGTCACACACTTCATTATTCATCACACACTGTTTGACCTGGAATGAGTCAAATCAGTGTTCAGTGTGGAAACTCTTTCTTTGCCATCCCATATTGGATGAGATAAGCCACTCAGAAACAATCATTCGGATCATTTGCCTTCATTCTCTTCCGTGTCTGATTAGTTCTGCTCATCTGTGGCTTAAACGTCGGCCCCTTTTCGCTCATTTGACAACGTGATATCGGTCCTCTATCACATTTCCCCACCATCAAAGATGGCATCTGCAGTTGCAGTTTTACAGGAATATGGTCGTAGTTTATCGTCTCGCGGGCTCCGAGCCAGTCTGTCATCTCATTAACGGGTAAAAAAAACTGACGTCATGAGTTCCCGAGGGACTCGGGGGCTGCACTTCAAAGTGGGGGAGAAAGCTGTGAATTAGCATGGCGGCCATTTCCAAGGCAGCAGGTTTCATACCAACACTCGTGTGTCGCAGTTAACTGGTGGATATGATTAGATACAAACACACCGTGACTTATGGGAAGTGTTTAATGATCAAATCGCAGATGTAACTCGTTGCTTACTTTGCATTTCTGGCCAGATGGATTATTGTAGAGTGCTCCTAGTTTGCTTTTTAATGTTTGTTTTGTTTAGAAATAAAAGTGCTAAGTAGAACCACATAAGGTTCTTGTCCTCATAGGAGAACCCTTTTTGGCACCACCGGGAACCCTTTTGGAGGGTTCCACTAAGAACCCTTTTATAAAACCCTTTATTCAGGAAAGGGGTTTTAAAGGGTTCTCTGGATCAAAATGGTTCTCACTGGAACCATTTGTGTTACCAAGAACCCTTGAAAAACCCTTTTTTGGGAAAAGGGTTTTTCAGAAGCAAATGGTTCCAGGTAGAACCTCAGCCCTTGTAGAAGAACCCTTTTGGAACCCCTATTTATTCAAGAGTGAAATAGAGTGCTTACTTTCACTCAGATAACATAAAATTGGGAAAGATGGACGTATATAAAAGAGCAAATAAACAAATGTCTACCAGGGAGTTTTGAAGTAAAACAAACAATAGAAACCAGTCATTAGTCTAAATAAACCATTAAAAAATAAAACATAAAACCAGCATTACAGGGTCATCCAGTCAGTAATTCAGCCTGTACTTTAATATGTTTTTCTGAAGGTGAAGGGAGAAGATAATCTGTCCCATGAGATAAATGTGTCGTTTACTATTCCTTCCTAGTTTGCTTTTCATTAAAAGAAAACAAAAATTCATGCCTCTGGTTTACTGCAGCGATAAAAAACCAAACCGTTAATGTGTCACTGCTGGAGTTTGCCTGCAGGGATGTTGCTTGTCTGTTGTTGAACGGTTTTCGCTTCATTTTCAACAGGGCGTGGTCTGCTTGACTTTTCCCGTTGCGACTATATCAAGGTTATAGCGTCTCGCCCAGGCTCTGTCTGGCCCCTCCCTCCCTCCCCTCAGTGTCATTACATCTATGTGTTTGGGTGTGGTTTGATCTGGATTCTCGACTTGTGTGTGTGTGAGTGTGTGTGTGTGTGTGTGTCCATTGTCCACGAGGCTGTGATTTGGTTTTGTGAGGAACAGACAGAGAGAGAGGGAGGATGTGTGTTGTTGACTTTATGACTCTGACCTTTCCTAAGCAATAAACGACGGCGCAAAAAAAACGACATGACATTTAAATCATATTAGTAAGCCGAGCCATTACTGTCTCTACTGTTGATTTTTTTATCATTTCGATCTCCGAATAAGGCAGGGGAAAATGATGAATATCAACATTTACAGTGGCCTGTGCACACTATTGGGCACCTCACATTTTTACACCGCCAAATAATGTGCTCCTGCTAAACAAATGGGGAGTTTAATTGTAATTGCTAATATTGTTTTTATTAACTTCCATGTTTACCTAAATCCATGCTGTAGGAAACGTCTTAGCTACGTAATAAAACTGCAGTCTGTGTTTTTTTTTCATGTGGTGCAGGGTTCAGCTGCAGTTTACAATCAATATCCTAAAGGGAAAGGATGTGCACGTGCATGTGTGTGTGCGTGTGTGCGTGCATGTTAGTATACATAATCAGTTGAGCTTGTGGGCACTGGTCACCTCCTGCTGATGTCTTGAAATGTTGCTCCACTGTCTTTATTATCCGTCCTTCTTTTATACCGCTTTATTCTCCACACTCACTCCTACGGTCAATTTGAGAGTGTCTTATTTGCCTAATCCCCAGAATCTGGATGTTGTTGGACACTGAGGGGGAAGCGGGAGAACCCGGAGAAATGTCTTTATTATGAAGTCTGGAATAATATACGGGTAAATGTCTTATATCGCCCATTAGAAAAACAACAACCCTCTCCTTCCATAACCTCTGTAGTCTGTCTTCCAGTTGTCATAGAGAATATTAAACCTTCCACACTTTTAAGTATTTTCAGTTTCCAGATTAACAAAAGCATGAACGTGCCGCTTAAATTAAATCAAACCCGAAATGTAAACAAGGAGTTTCCTGCATTCGGGACAGGGTTTGACTTATGAAAAATATATGAGCTTCTTCAGAAACAGCAGGATCTCGTCTCCATTATGATGCATTACACCGTGCCAGACACTTATCACCATGGCCTGACTCCACTCGTCAGCACTGGAGCTCCATTAGCAGCCAGACAAATCATTAACGCCAGTGACAACAACAACAGCAGCAGTAGCCAAAACAGCCACACCAATAACAACAAAAACAAAGACAAACATTGGTTTTCACTGGCAGAGAGATACGTTAATGAGTTGTTGGTGTTTTAGTTCATTAAAGTAATGAAATAAGTCAATAATGCAACAGCATCACTGTAGTTACACTGGCTGTAGTTACACTGGCTGTAGTGATGCTATGCTATGATGCAAGTGCAGCTTCTTCTGCTAATTATATTAATATTTTTGGTTGATGTGCACCCTCTAATGGTCTAAAACCTAATTGCACAACATGCAAAATGTAATTATTGCATTTTTTTTGCTTGCTAGTGACAACAAGCACTGTTTTACACCCCCTACCTTTTTTGGATTGTTTTCCCCACAACAATCCCGCATGTGAACACAGGCATGTGGTGCACTGATACATATGCTGATCTCTGCGTCTCTTATATCTGGAGTCCTAATGGGCCTTATAAAAGCTTCTGGATCTATAAAATGGAAAGCAGAAAGCATTAACCCCCCCCTTCCCCATCTGGGAGGTTCATCGAACCACAAAAGGAACAAGAGCTCCCATCGACTCTCTCTTTGGAACCTCCCCAAATGTAAACCGACACCTAAATTGACACAAACACACACACACACACACACATTTTTTCTCGGTGTATAATATATTCCTCTACTCGTCATTATCATGGATGAGTGATGGAGAGCATCAGGGAGCGCTGATCAGCATTTATCGATGCACAGACACCAAAAATACCACACACACACACACACACAAACACACACTAATTGCAGTATTACTGTAAGAAAGCTGTTTCAGGATCGACTAACACACCGATCAGACGCTTATAGATTTTTGCTCTGAAACCTAAGAAGAACAGCGTAGTAGTTAAAGTTGAATTAAAAGTTAAGATTTGTTCACACTGGACTGGATTTTCTTAGTTTTAGTTGTAGTTTTATCATAAATATGAACATGAGACACAAAACACAAAGGTTGAAAGGTGAATTGACTTTAATTCTTGCTGGGAAAGCAAAAATCTTGATTAATAATCCTGAAAAATAAAGTACATTAGGCTCACTCCATCCACTGTCCTAAATCAATGCACCATAACTGTTGCTCTAAGAGAAGAACAGCTGTTCTCTCTCTTACCAGCAGAGGGCGCCAGAGGAGCAGGACACAGAACATCAACAGTGGCCTGTTCAAGGAAAGATGATGCACTTGGGCACTAATGCACCATGAGAGAGCACAGTTTCGAAGGCAACTACAGTCCGAGGGTGATTCAGCAGATCTGTGCCATTCATGGTTATTAGCCGTAGTAGTAGAGAATATCGCAAATGAATCGTTGCAGAAATGTGAGCGAGTGGAAACGCATCAGGCGACCGTGTGTGAACAGAAATAGAGACATAGTGACATTGTGTCCCTGTCCCTGGTGCTGAAATTTCAACCTCCTGCCATTTGCAGGCACTGACAGAGAGACCTTGACATCCATCACGCACACACGCACACACACATACACACACACGCACGCACGCACGCACGCATGCACGCACGCACGCACGCACGCACGCACGCACGCACGCACGCACGCCCGCACACACACACACACACACATTCATGCACGAGCTGTCAAATCATATCCCATCAGCCACCATCAGCAGTTGGGCTGCAGTGCAGTTGCAAATGCAGACCGACCCACTTTCCTCCTCATGTAGGGGGGGAAGCCTGTAACTTGCAGGTAATTGGGAGTCACTGTTCTGTAATCACTGCCCTCCCCCCTCCCCCCGTGGAGTGGAGTATCCCACTCTGAGAAGGACATTCTGTGCCCATGTCTTCATACTCATTATTATTATTTACTATTATAATTTACTCTTTGCATGTATTCACTGTATATTTTTTTGTATTATATCTCAATTATACAAGATAGACATTTATGGCCTTCTGTCCTTGAAGTGTTTCTAAGCAGAAAATAGACCACAATATACACCAAAAGTGTATATTTACTTAAATATGTTATGCATTTTACATGTTTGTTTGTGTTTTAGCCTTCGAATAAGCCTTTTGCAGTACATTTGATATGTTGTTTTAGCAATTACTGTACGTTACAAACACTTTATTGGATCAAACCCAGAAAATACTGGAAACATGGATGCAGTTTTTAGCATTTAATGTGACCCACCCTTGCACTTGAACAGCAGCGCAATCCTGGCTCTCTTAAGCGTGGAGTGGAACTCTGAAATTAATGTTAACGGGAGTTTGACAGACATTAAAACAACAAAGCTGTTGGTGCCTGAGGCTTTTGCACAGTGCTGTATGTTAGGAAAGGCCTCTGCGCTCATTATAGAGGCCGCAACCTTGTGTTTCGACGTTTCTACGGCAGCCCACACAGCCAAACTAGCCACGGCAAACAGAAGCGTAATGCACAAACTAAGTCCACCTTGCTTCCCTGAGGTTCTTGGGAAAGGGGAAGGATGAGCAGAGGAGTCTTCCGTCTCCATCCTCACCATTAGGTGTCTAATTCTTAAATAGTGGAACTTTAAACTTACTTTTTTTCAAAATCCAAAGCCATCTCAGTGGAAAATTCTACACAATTTATTCACCCCCTTTCCCCACAGTGTTTTCCATGAACCATCTATATGTGACGACGGCACACAGCTGTCCAGAGAGTCGCTGTGGCTTCATCAGTCAGCTGGCTGTTAGCAATGCGGCCTCATTAAACCCGCTTACACAACAAACTGTGACTGTGCAGCTCACACACACACACACACACACACACACACACACCCACATTAATAATGCTTGCATGTGCCACATAGGCCACATCTGTTCTTTTTTTTTTTTGAGTAGGGTTTTCATGTACATCTGGGCTGGGTCATTTTACTCACCCTTTTTCCCCATCATCATCTGTCACTGTCACATGTGACTTTCATTTGTGTGTGTGTGTTTGTGTGTGTGTGTGTGTGTGTTAAACATCCAATAGCTCTTTCCTGGCTTGATGCGGATCGACAAAGACAGAAAAAAGTCAGCAGGTTGAGACGAGGATCATTTTTTGGAGCTTTTAGGAAGTAAATATTATATTTTTTTCATATTGTAACTTTTATTTTGAAAACCCTACAACAAATACATACACGTTTTCTTGCAATTTTTGGCACCTACATGACTGAGAGCAAAGGTTTACGAAGAACAACTCCAGCTCCTGGTAAAACAATAGTTTTTTTAAGCGGAAAAGTAGTTAAAAAAAAGTGAGGTCATGGCTCATGCTGCGGCCCACCTGAAGAAATCCCGTGATCTAGAGCAAAATCTGGAATACAGAGCTCTGCAGAAAGCCAGGGAGAGGAGGAGGAGACGGCGTGAGAGAGCCGAGCGAAAACGGCAGGTAAAAGAAAACTCGTAAACGTTTGTATTTAATGACATGTAGCACACAATCTTAATTTCATCTACTTGTGAAACTTTGGGAACAAAGGTAATTAATAGACAATGTTTTCTGATCTCAGAACAGTGTAGAGCGTTGATCTTAGACGGTAATATCTCTCTCTTATAGAGAAGGCAACAGGTGATAACAGGGATATTTGAGAATCTACGTTTGCCTCCAGTGTTTACATTGACATGGACACTGTGCAGTCAGTGTATAATCTGGCAGCCTTCTGTCAGTCAGTCAATCTCCACGAATCTAGATTACAGCTGGGTTTCCAATCAATCCAATGCGTGGTCGGTTGAGAGATGAATGAGAAACACAAATGAGTAAAAATCACCCATAGACACATTTACAAGAGACTGCATTTGTTGTTTTTATTCTCTATTAATTCGAGCAAAGCCAAGGAATTGTCTTAAGTATAGTCCATTATCTGTACTCAACATTTTGCTATATGTCTTCCGGGTCTGTCTAGTGTCGCATGGATAAGACGATAAAAAAATTGCCATTCCGTTGGACCCTATGCTTTTTATACTGGGAGTGTCCTCAGAGAATATACCAGGGAAAGACCAGAGATATATACTGCAAATACTTCTGTTAATAGCTAGAAAAACAACTTATAACAACTGTAAATTGGAGGATGGTATCTTCACCAACAAGAATCCAATGGACTCAAAGACTGAAACACGTGTATATAATGGAATACATGACAGCAAATGGACATTTTTCTACAAAGATGGACTCCAGTTAAAGTCGCCATATGTAAGAATGTGGCCAAAAACAGTTACTACATTCAAAGTCAAAATACAGAGGTCGTAACTGGTAACCCTTGGTCGTCAAAACATAAACATGATTTGCAGTCTGCAAAAAAACATTTTTAATGCAAATATTTTGTCTGTACTGTTGTTGTTGGTGAGTTCAGTTTGTTATATGAACATTATTCCTGAGTCTTTGTGACATATTAGCAGGACTTTATGGCCAGTTGCTTTAGATTTATTACATAATGCACCTTTAAGTTGTATTTGAATGTGGGTTTTACAGTCTGTACAAAACTCCACAAAAACCCTTGTATGGGGGGGAAAAAATGGGACAAACCATGTACAGAAACACATTCAGATTACAAACAAACCCTCAAATTGACACAAAGATCGTGTGAATTTAGAGCCAGTGGATCAGTCCACGCTCAGCACCGACGCTGGCGTTCCTGGAGAGCGGCGCATTCCGAGCGGTCGCCGGGCCCAAACCCAGCTGTCGTGGTCTCCACCCTGGACCTCACTCAGCAAACATGTTGTTGTCTTGGTAAAATAGAGGGGTCTGTAAAAGATAAAAATAGCCACAGAGGGAAAGACTGTAAGGGTTAAATGTTTATGGTTGCAGTTGTTTTTTTTCCCGACTACAGATAGAGAGTGAAGAGGCAGCGGAAGAGTTGACCAGAAACGTGCAGGGTTGAGGAGGTTTTTTTGCTGGACAAAGCGATAGAAGGACACATTATGAAAGTAGAATGGTGGTAATAATAGTGAAGTAAGCGATATTTGGTGTGGTATGAGCTGCATTTGGACTGAAGACATGAACAGAGTTAATGGACTGGCAGATTGCTTGACGCAGCCACACGGCAGGAAGTGAGGGCTTTTATCTCAGGAGGAACTACGAGCACCGGACTTAAGTGGACAGCAAGGTATCATTCATACGTGGTATTTAAGTCAGCAAGGCACTTTTTATAAATCTAAGAGAGATATTTCCGGGAATTGAGCAAACATGGGGAATTCGGCCACATGTCAGGCGTGTGGATCAGGTCGAGCTTTAAAAACGACCGGGAGCGACAAGAATTTACACGCCGACGCTGACGGAGCTGCCGACTCGGGATCTGACGTCGACGATTCGTTGGTAAGAAGTGGTGGCGCTTGATTGTGCCGTGATCTGCTACACGTCCTGCTGCTGATGTCGATCGTGCATGCCGCGCATACTTGTGTTTGTCTGCGTGGTGACCTCTCGTGCAGGAGCTTGACCTTTGAGCCTGCACGGACGACGTGCAACCCGGAAGAGTATGATGCTACTGATGTCACTGAACACCAACACATGTTAACGCACCAAAGGATGAGATTGGAAAACATGCAGATTGTGACAAATGTCTTTGGTGCGAGATTCTTCTCTGCAGGCGTCTTAAAGAACTGAACTTTAAACTTTCATTCTAAACTGAAAGGGCTTCATGTTACGTGTTGTCGGGTTGTGTTGAAGAGTTGTAAAAGCGGATATACTGTACATGCTATGTGCATGTGTGTGTCTGTGTGTGTGTGTGTGGCAGCTGCTTGTCCAGCCTTGTCGTCTGGTAGTGGATTTAGAATCGCTGACTCAGATCCAAACATGTCTGACATCCATACAACCAAAACTATTTCTGATTATTTTGTTGCAGCCAAATGCTACATGCTACTCAACTTTTCATGTCATCCTCCTGTTTTTTATGTCTCTCCTTCCTCCTCTGTCTCTTTCCCTTACACTGAACACCTCTTTGTGTTTCTCATTGTTAACCTTTGCCTGTTCTAATGTTCTAATGTCGTTCCTCTCTAGTCCGACAGCAGCACCAGTTTCCTTCGAGCTGCCAGGGCAGGAAACATCGACAAAGTCCTCGAGTTCCTCAAAAATGGAGTGGACATCAGCACGTGCAACCAGGTAAAGGAAACATTTAAACTGGTGCGTAAAAAACATGCTTTTATAGATTAGTATATAGAGTAGTACACTAGCCTTCAAAAGTTTGGGCTCACTTAGAAACGTCCTTATTTTGGAAGGAAAAGCACTTTTTTCCAATGAATATAACATTAAATGAATCATAAATACACTCTAAACATTGTTGATGTGGTAAACGACTATTCTAGCTGCAAACGTCTGGTTTTTAATGGAATATCTACACTCTTAGAAATAAAGGTTCCAAAAGGGTTCTTCTACAAGGGCCGAGGTTCTACCTGGAACCATTTGCTTCTTTTCAAGGGTTCTTTGTAACACTAATGGTTCCAGTAAGAACAATTTTGATCCAGAAACCCCTTTCCTGAATAAAGGATTTTAAAATGGTTTTTGGTGGAACCCTTATAAAAAAGGTTCTACCTGGAGCCAAAAAGTGTTCTCCTACACTCTTAGAAATAAAAGTGCCTAGTTGAACCATATAATCTTCTTCGGCTTGTCCTCACAGGAGAACCCTTATCGGCTCCAGGTAGAAGGTTCCACCTGGAACCCTTTTGGAGGGTTCCACCTGGAACCCTTTTGGAGGGTTCCACCAAGAACCCTTTTAAAACCCTTTATTCAGGAAAGGGGTTTTAAAGGGTTCTCTGGATCAACATGGTTCTTACTGGAAACATTAGTGTTACCAAGAACCCTTGAAAAACCCTTTCTTCGGGAAATGGTTCCAGGTAGAACCTCAGCCCTTGTAGAAGGACCCTTTTGGAACCCTTATTTCTAAGAGTGTACATCACGAGTAAACATATCAATGTGTGCGTACACATTATCAGATCACACTTTCCTGTCTCCACCCACCACCACCACCACACCCATTCTCTGCTCCAATCTCAAGTTGCTGTTGAAGGCTCCCTCTGACAGCTGCTCTCTCTCCTCCACACCCACATTCCACTGAGGAGCAGGGATTTGTGTCCAAAAAGCTCCTCTGTGTCAGTGTGATTTACAGCAGTCACAAGGTAACTGTGAGGCTCCGAGCGTGGTTTTTCGTTTCTGATGTGTCACCGTTGTTGTCGTCGTCGTCGTCCTTTGGCGAGCAGCGTGTAACCGTCACGCTGTGACTCTTTATACTCTTTATATACGCTCGGTTGGCAGACAGGAATTGCCAACTGGTCGTTCAGCGCTGCTGCAATACTCTGTAACACTTGCAACAGGAGAGTCCTGCCCTTCTTCATAATATCTGTCAGGGATCAGATCGTCACATTTGAGCCCCCTGTCAGGTGACCCGGAATATGCCGAGTGACATTTTCACAAATATCGTAGTGATGCACTCGCTGTGTGTGTTTGTGTGTTTACAGTAATATAGTATGTTCTCACACACACACACACACACACACACACACACACACACACACACACACACACACACAAATGTGAGAATTTTCTTGATAGTTCCAGACAGTTTTGATAAAGTTATCTGAAGCAGAAGTGTCAACTCTCTGCTCCTTTTCTCGTCCATGTTATATTTAATAATACATATATTGAAAGTAATGCACACAACATCCTTAAATGTCCATAAAATGACAGAAAATGACGATCAGTGTTTGTCAAACCTGGAAATGACGATGTTCTCCAATGTCTTGTGTTGTCCACAAACCAAAAAATGATTCAGTTTTAATGATTTCTTTGTTATGTGGAGCAAAGAAACGAAGAAAATATGCACATTTAAGAAGCTGAAACAATAATTGCTGATTCATTTAGTCATCGATTCATTGTTTGAGCTATTATTAAATAAAGCATGAGCATGTGAATGTTGCACAATTGCATTGACTGGCATCAAGTTTAATGTACGTTTACTGGTACAAATCCAGTTCAACGGTTTATTCACTATTTATTACAGTGTGCTTGTATCCCAATGTGTGTACATCACGACGATAAAGAATACTGGACTCTTTCTTCTTGTATAATTGATATAAATGTCTAAATAACTTGGCTTGGAATGAGCTTCCCCCACTAGGACCCACTGTCCCTGCATGTTTTGGATGTTTCCCTATTGCTCCAACACTCCTGATTCAAATGATGAGCTAATAATAATAATGAGCCATTCATTTGAAGGGAAACATCCAAAACATGCAGGAACAGTGGGTCCCCAGGACCAGGAGAGAGAAAACCTGGTGTAGACGTAGAGTATGGTTGAGGAGGCACGGTTTTAGAGGGTAGAAATTGGCAATTATGACTGATGGGATCCAGATAGGAGGCGTTAATGAATTTAAAGTGGGAAAAGGACAGTTGGAAGAGAAGTAGATTACAAAAACAACGTTATTAACAATACGAGTCATGTTGGAAATAACATCCCGTTCTCACAATTGACCTAATTGACCCCAAATCTGCACGTTTTTGGACGAAACCGGAGAATCTGAACCCAGGTCTTCTTGCTGCAAAGGCAGGGTTTTATTCACACTCTTTATCACCAAATTAATCAAGTCCTTTTTATTTACTTTACTGGACCTCTGTGAGTCTGTGGCTGTGATGCTGGCCGGGTCCCATTGGGTGTTGCTCCTGGCAGTGTGTGTGTTCACTATCACAGAAAAGTTATATCCTAGAAAGCAGCGACGCCGCGGACCGAGCCAGAGTCTGACACCGAGGAGCAGAAGCCTGTCCAAGTTTATTAAAGACAGACACAACTTCCTCTTCCTCTCAGTTTCATTTTTTTCCATCTGTTTGTATATTAGTATATTAGAGGGCCTGTTTGTTTTGTCCATACAGAGAGTAGATTATCTGTGTGTGAGCTCTAATCTCCGAGCTAACCAAATGTTAATCCCCTGTAAGTGATATTATTTTTTTGATCTGCACAGATTCACGTTAATTTCCTTCCATTTCCTCTGATGTTCATGCTCCCGCTGACACTTTATATGCATTAAATACAAGTCAGTGGTCTTAGGAACATGCACATTAATCTCCTCCTGTTACCGTTAGCTACCTACAGACAGGGACTGAACGTCCATTTGATAAATTAAGCTTTTTCAGCTGCAGCTCAGAGGAAGAGCAGATTTAGATCAGTGTGTGTGTGTGTGTGTGTGTGTGTGTGTGTGTGTGTGTTTTCTTGGAACCCATAATGGTTGAAATGTGATTAAAATGCTCTTAATAAGATTGTGTCATTGTCTTCCCATGTTCAGGCTGCAGCAAAGAGCATTTAATCCCACTTTTCCAGCTGTAGTGATGTATAGATGAGTGTTAAAGCACTGGCAAACGATGATATTCTGTTTTTAATAGTTGTATTTTATTGTTTTTATTATCTTTACCTTTTAAAATGTGTAAATAAATTGCAGTTAATTGATGTTGTGATGCTCAGCTTTGGCTCTAGAAATTAATATGTATTAATTACAGTACAATGCAGCAGAAATACATTTTAACTGCTGCTTTTGAGCTTTTACAGCTTCTGAATTTGCAATGTTTTGTGTCATCTTAAACATAATTTTCAGCTTTTTGTTGATTTCACTGGTTCTAGGGAAAATTTGAAATTCTCCCAAACAATTCTCCAAAAAGACTTATAGTAAATGAATTGATAAAACACAATAATAAAGAGGCATCAATCATATGGTTCTAAAAAAAAAAGGGGTCAAGTAATGAAAGTGATATTTTGAGAAGATCACATTTTTTCATTTTTAACCCCTGGTATTATTTACATTATAAATATCACTGATATTTCACTCGACCACATGCTGACTTTTTCCACTTTGAAGGGCTGACATTTGTGTGTACGTGTGAGTGTTTATGTCCCACACAGCCTCTATGACTGTGCAGAAACACGACACCCTCTTTGGCTGTTTGACATTTGGCAACTCAGAGGAAGAGAGAGAGAGAGGGAGGAAGAAAGAAAGAAGAAGGGAAATAGGCAGTGATAGAGTTATTAGCAACACATATTGCTCTTGGGTCAGAGTCCACAGTTCTTCTTCACTGAGGCATCTGAGAGAGGTTTGCAGAGGAGGCTCCAGAAGTTTTGGTTTCAGTTGCCAGGACAGTGGTGGAATACGCTAACAGAGGACCTCCATCACGTCTAAATCGCGGGATTTAGTGCGCAGCTTTCAGAGTGTGATTTGAAATACTTTGAGTGGGTTTTCAGACTCAGGTGCAGAATGGAAGAGGAAGAAGATGAGGTGAATTTATCGTGTCTCTGTGTTTGTGTACTGTTTAGAAACGATGGGTTTTTGTTTGTGTCGTATCGGTACGTCAGTTGTGTCGCCGACCTGTTTTAAAATGAACGCTCAATACTTCATCTCTTTCTCTATCTTTGTCTTACACGTCTCACCAATTTAATACTCCATGTGCAAAATAACTCATTTACAACAATTTCGATCACTTTTTCCGACACTAAATACCAAATATATGAGATTCTGCTAGGTTTGTATGTATTTATTGCAGGTATTTTCATTTGCGAGTGTTATTTTGTTATTGTGCTAGTGTGCATTAATGACTTTACCACGTCTCTTATCTCTTATCTCTGCAGAATGGTCTGAACGCTTTGCATCTGGCCGCTAAAGAGGGACACCAAGATTTAGTGGAGGAGCTGTTGGATAGAGGAGCGTCTGTTGACTCATCCACCAAGGTACACACATGATGCAATATCAACCGTCCAGATTTGCACAGTTTAATGAGGGTGATTTAATGTCTTTTTTTTTAATAACAACAGCACATGAACTTAAAGGCGCCATATGTAAGAATGTGGCCAAAAACGGTTACTACACTCAAATTCAAAATACCGAGGTCTTTTAGGTTTCGTTTCACCGCCATTTTAGCTCAGACATATTAGGAGGATTTTACAGCCAGTTGCTTTAGATCTATTACATAATACACCTTTAAGCCACTATATGGCCCTTTTCATAGCGGCTTCATATTACGTCATAAATAGGCGTTCTGTCTCCAACGGGTTGTTGATGTGACTCTGTGGCTGTCTAATGTGTCGCCCTGTGACACAGCCAGTCAGGAATCTGTCGTCCCCTCTTGGTCATGCCCTTGAAATGTCATCAATAGTCACCTGCAAATCCTAAAAATAAACACGTCAACGTTAAAGTAAGGGTTAATTATCAATTTCCAGGATGTGCTCATGTCACATATACGTTAATATTCCTTCTCCTTCCGCTAGAGATCAGAATTTAAGGCATTACTTTTACCCACAGATAATGACAGATATAAACACGTTTCTCTCTACAGAAAGGGAACAGTGCCCTGCACATCGCTTCACTGGCAGGACAAAAGGAAGTTGTCAGGCTACTGGTGAAGAGAGGAGCAGATATCAACTCTCAGTCACAGGTGAAATAAGTAGATTTGTACCCATATAACAGGAGGGTAACACTAACACTGTGCTCTTCACTTATATTGTTTGTGTTTTGCCTCCACAGAATGGATTCACTCCACTCTACATGGCAGCCCAGGAGAATCACTTAGAGGTGGTGAGATACCTGTTGGAAAATGAAGGGAACCAAAGCATTGCAACAGAGGTTGGTTAATGAATGCACTTCTTATTACTATTATCTATGAAGCAAGTTGTGTCTGTCTGTCTGTGTGTCTGTGACAGGCATATCTCGCTGACCGTTAGTCACATTGCCCTAAGACTTTGGATATGGGTTAAACATGATCCGATGGTGTGCATCCTTGATTTTCATCAGCAAAAAAAAAGTATCTTGGAATGACTTGAAATTTACCATTATAATAGTCGGGATGGCCCTGAACAAGGATCCCTTGAAATTATTTGCAAACCTATTAAGGAATAATATTCATGATTTTTTTTAATATAGCAAATTATCCATTACCCTCTTGCACTTTGAGCTGAGTTTCTTCTTAAAAACAAAAAGTATCTCGGAATGACTTGAAAATGTGCACAGTAATGGTCGGCATCGCCCTGAACAAGTATCTGTTGAAAATATTTGCAAACCTCTTTAGGAATAATTTTCATGAATTTTTGAAATTTTTGAAATGATCAATTTGCCCTGATGCAATGTGACAGTGAGCTGACTATCTTATTAAAAACAAAAAGTATCTTGGAATGACTTGAAATTGTGCACAGTAATAGTCGGCATCACCCTGAACAAGGATCTGTTAAAAATGTAGCAAACCTCTTAAGGAATAATTTTCATGAATTTTTTTTAATTCAGGAAATGATCCATTTTCCCTGATGCACTGTGGCAGTGAGCTGACTTTCTTCTCAAAAACAAAAAGTATCTCGGAATGACTTGAAATTTACCATCATAATAGTCAGCATCACCCTGAACAAGGATCTGTTGAAAATATTTGCAAACCTCTTAAGGAATAATTTTCATGAATTTTTGAAATTCAGGAAATGATCCATTTGCCCTGATGCACTTTGACAGTGAGCTGACTTTCTTCCTAAAAACAAAAAGTATCTTGGAATGACTTGAAAGTGTGCACAGTAATAGTCGGCATCACCCTGAACAAGGATCTGTTAAAAATGTTCGCAAACCTCTTAAGGAATAATTTTCATGAATTTTTTTTAATTCAGGAAATGATCCCTTTTCCCTGATGCACTGTGGCAGTGAGCTGACTTTCTTCTCAAAAACAAAAAGTATCTCGGAATGACTTGAAATTTACCATCATAATAGTCAGCATCACCCTGAACAAGGATCTGTTGAAAATATTTGCAAACCTCTTAAGGAATAATTTTCATGAATTTTTGAAATTCAGGAAATGATCCATTTGCCCTGATGCACTTTGACAGTGAGCTGACTTTCTTCTTAAAAACAAAAAGTATCTTGGAATGACTTGAAAGTGTGCACAGTAATAGTCGACATCGCCCTGAACAAGGATCTGTTGAAAATATCCGCAAGCCTCGTAAGGAATAATTTTCGTGATTTTTTTAATTCAGGAAATGATCCATTTACCCTGCACTAGTTTTCTTTAAATCAGTGAGACTCATTTTCTCTTTTCTTCTTCTTCTTCTCTGTCGATGCAGGACGGCTTCACCCCACTGGCCATCGCCCTCCAGCAGGGCCACAACTCGGTGGTCTCCCTGCTGCTGGAGCACGACACCAAGGGTAAAGTCCGCCTGCCGGCGCTGCACATCGCAGCCCGCAAAGACGACACCAAGTCTGCCGCGCTGCTGCTTCAGAATGACCACAACGCTGATGTCCAGTCCAAGGTGAGGCAGAGAAATGAGAGTAGCCAAGAGAAACTGATGAATTAACAAAATATAATCGCAAAAAAAAGTGTTTGATATGTTAATCAAGTATTACAGTTTTAATTTATAATATTGATTGCATGCATGTCCATAATAGAAATAAGATAATATGAATGAACCTTTGTTGTTTCCCTTACAAACTAACCTTGTGTTCTCTGTGGACAGTGTGAAAAAGGCCTTTCCCTAACAACCCAATCCCCTATTTCCCCTCTCTCTCTCTATGTGCATCCTAACCAGATGATGGTCAATAGAACCACCGAGGTATACAGACTCTTCCCCTCTTCTTTCCATAACCTTTAGCCACTTCTGACCATCTCTTTTGTCCTTAGCTGTTCCCCCTCTCTTTAACCAGGAGTTGTAAAATAAACGCAGCATGTGTCAGAATTATCATTCAAATGAATGCATGTAGTGCACACTCCTGCACGGCTAACAGTAAACAATAAAAACTGTATGCTGTATTCTAAATACATACCAGAGAATGTTAGTTTATTGCATTTATTATAGTTTCACTTTATTTATTAGAGTTGAAAAACGGTCAAATAATCATGAAATCTATGTATTACTTAACTTTCGATTTTAACATCTTTAGCACGTTGTTGTTGTTTTTTCATCCTCTTTGAAACACGTCGATCTTTAAGTAAACTCTGTTTCTTAATTAAATTGCACCATGTCGATCAGAATGGGAAGGTAAGGATGGAACCCACCTATAATTGTGTGCTGTAGATATTTATATAAATGTCCATTTGTTCGTCCGAGCAGAAACGTCTCGTGCATAGTTGCTTTTTTTTGTATTTGTATCATTTTTCTTGTGTATTTTGATCTTTACTTGGTATTATTTTTCAGTTTGCTGTTTTTTTTTTTATATATAAATGCAGAATCACATTGTTTTGCATGCATTATGTATTGCATGTGCTATTTTGGGAGCATGCTAATTTTTTATACATGTTCCACATCTGGTTTCTTTTTCTTTCAGCACGCTGCCTCATCAGTATGTACTCAGGTTTTCTAATTTTATATGCCCCAGAAAAAAAACATTTCTGTCTTTCTTTAAACAGAGTGGATTCACCCCTCTGCACATTGCGGCTCACTACGGCAACGTGAACGTCTCCACGCTGTTACTGAACAGAGGAGCTGCTGTGGACTTCACGGCCAGGGTTAGGGTCTTGTTTTTACACTTTTTCAGCTGCATCCAACTAATAAAAAAACAAAGAAATCATACAAAATCATTCCAAAAATGTAAGTTGAAATATATTTGTGTTAATTGTTTCTGCATCTGCTTTGTCAGAATGGGATAACCCCTCTCCACGTGGCCTCGAAGAGAGGCAACACCAACATGGTGGCCCTGCTGCTGGACCGAGGGGGTCAAATAGATGCAAAAACCAGGGTGAGACATAAAAGTCTGCACATAAATGCTCTTTTATAAATGAATTACTCGTCAATTACCTCAATGACAAACTGGATAATGTCTGTTAACTGTGTGCATGTGTTGTTTTCCAGGATGGGCTGACTCCCTTGCACTGTGCAGCCAGGAGTGGACATGACCCTGCACTGGAGCTGTTGCTGGAGAAAGGAGCCCCAATGTTAGCCAGGACCAAGGTATTTTACATCCATCCCCGAGAATCTCTCCTGCGATCGAGTATATTTTAGTTTTGTTGTTTCTATATCCAGGTGTCTGACACTTTGTTTTGCCCGTCACAGAACGGACTGTCTCCGCTGCACATGTCGGCTCAGGGAGACCACGTCGAGTGCGTGAAACTCCTGCTGCAGCACAAAGCACCCGTGGACGACGTGACGCTGGACTACCTCACGGCGCTGCATGTCGCGGCTCACTGCGGCCACTACAGAGTCACCAAGCTGTTGCTGGACAAGAAGGCCAATCCTAATGCTAGAGCGCTGGTAGGTAGAAACAAAAAATAAAAAGACACAGGTGAAATAGGTCAAATCAAATAACGTTTCTCTCTTTGTTTTCTTAAAAACAAAAAGTATCTCGGAATGACTTGAAATTGTGCACAGTAGTAGTCGGCATCGCCCTGAACAAGGATCCGTTGAAAATATTCACAAACGTCTTAAGGAATAATTTTCATGAATTTTTTAAATTGAGGAAATGATCCATTTTCCCTGATGCACTTTGACAGTGAGCTGACTTTCTTCTCAAAAACAAAAAAGTATCTTGGAATGACTTGAAAATAACCATCATAATAGTCGGCATCGCCCTGAACAAGGATCCGTTGAAAATATTTGCATATCTCTTAAGGAATAATTTTAATGAATTTGTGAAATTCAGGAAATGATCCATTTTCCATGATGCACTGTGACAGTGAGCTGACTTTCTTCAAAAACGTTTCTCTCTTTCTCTGTGTCAGAATGGTTTCACTCCCCTCCACATTGCTTGCAAGAAGAACAGGGTGAAGGTGATGGAACTGTTGGTGAAATATGGCGCCTCCATCCAGGCCATTACTGAGGTGAGACTTGTGGAGATGCACTCTCTTTGGTTCCTTCTAATTTGATCTGGTTCTTTATATGTGTCTCTCTCTATCTTTTTCCTAGTCTGGTCTGACTCCCATCCATGTAGCTGCCTTCATGGGCCACCTCAACATCGTTCTCCTCCTGCTGCAGAACGGAGCCTCTCCTGACGTCCGTAATATTGTAAGTAGATTTTTTTTTGTTGTTGTTGCAATAAGCATTCACGTTTGTCTTTGCAGCAGCTGTATTAACAGACCTCGTACACGTTGTCCGTCTGCAGCGTGGCGAGACAGCTCTCCACATGGCGGCACGAGCAGGTCAAATGGAAGTGGTTCGATGTTTGCTGAGAAACGGAGCGTTGGTGGACGCCATGGCCCGGGTGAGTCAGCAGTTATGAGAGGAATGAATCAACATCTACTAGATTCAGTGGATTACTCATCCAAAACCTCTTCCTCTCCCCTTTCTTTCTTTCTTTCTTTGTTTATCATTTTAGGAGGACCAGACTCCCCTCCACATTGCGTCCCGTTTGGGTAAAACCGACATCGTCCAGCTGCTTCTCCAGCACATGGCCCACCCGGACGCTGCCACCACCAACGGGTACACGCCGCTGCACATTTCAGCCAGGGAGGGCCAGGTGGAGACTGCTGCTGTGCTGCTGGAGGCCGGAGCCTCACATTCAATGGCCACCAAGGTGAGTGGAGGAGAGGATGCCAAAAAAAAAGGACGTTTGGACATGCAAATGTAAGATAAACTCTATAAATCTGATCACTTTACAGAAAGGATTCACTCCATTACATGTAGCTGCAAAATATGGAAGCCTTGACGTAGCAAAACTTCTCCTCCAGCGCAAAGCTCTTCCTGATGATGCTGGCAAGGTGAGCTGAAGATGCTGCATGTACAGTATCATCGGAATATAGCAATTTCTATGTCATGAAACCAATACAAAACAAACATAATCTGCTTCATAACAGTAAAAAAATCAATGCTCTAATGAAATTCCTTTTCTTCTTCTTCTTATAGAACGGTCTAACTCCACTACATGTTGCAGCGCATTATGACAACCGAGAGGTCGCCCTGCTTCTGCTCGATAAAGGGGCATCGCCTCATTCTACTGCAAAGGTTAGACCGCCGATATTAAACGTACTGTTTCTTTAGATCGACGCTGCCGTGGTGTCTTAACTGCTCGTTTTTTCCTTCTCGTCCAGAACGGCTACACTCCTCTCCACATCGCGGCCAAAAAGAACCAGAAGAACATCGCGTTAGCGCTGCTGCAGTACGAGGCAGAGACCAATGTTCTTACCAAGCAGGGAGTCAGCCCTCTGCACCTGGCAGCGCAGGAAGGACACGCCGAGATGGCCGGTCTGCTGCTGGGCAAGGGAGCTCACGTCAACACGGCCACCAAGGTCTCACATATGAGACAGAAAAACATATTCAGAGGTCTGTGTGCATAAAGTAATCAATGTCCTTTTTGTGTCCGTTACAGAATGGACTGACTCCTTTGCATCTCGCAGCCCAAGAGGACAGAGTCAGTGCGGCAGAAGTTCTGGCCAAACACGATGCCAACTTGGATCAGCAAACCAAGGTGCAAACACATATAATAACAAATATACTGGTGGAGACTCCAGGGCTACATTTGTACATGATCATGACACAGTAACACAGAAGTTATACAAGTAGAATCAAATTATTAGTGATATTTGCACGAGTGAAGCCCAAAAACAGTCATTTTCATCACATTTTAAGATTCATTTATATTATTATATATATATTTTAACCATAAAAGGCCCATTTTTTCAGAATAACTTTCAACATCTAGCAGTTATTTACAATTTACTGCATGTTAAAACAGTGTATTAACACAATAAAATGAAGGAAAAACATGAACACTAGATTTCCTGTGTTAAATTTGACATTTGAACAGCATAAAACACACTTTTTTTTTTAGTTTTTGTCTCAATGTCCAAAAACTATGAACAGGTGATTTTCCAACTTTTTCCTTTTCTGGCGACAAAGACGCTGATTCGTTAGCTTCCTGCAACAGCGCTAGTGCAATTACCGTAATAACTGCATGTTGGCTTTGACGTGCAACTTCTCAGCTTTAAGAAACCGTTAGATTTTTCGCGTAATGACGGTGACGCAAAGTGCGCTTTTGCACGAATGTGTCATCTGCGATATGCTCAGTGTCGAAGGGTTAATTCTCCTGCCTTGAAAAATCATTAAAATCAATGAAGTAGATTTGTGAATAACTGTCTGTCTTTGTGTCTGTGTGAACGACAGCTCGGCTACACCCCTCTGATCGTGGCCTGTCACTACGGAAACGGCAAGATTGTGAACTTCCTCTTGCAGAACGGTGCCAGCGTCAATGCCAAAACCAAGGTAGATGTTAAATCTGCAGCACAACGACAATAATCACAGTTTTCATATAATTAACCACATTAAATCATATGTTTTTGTTCTGCAGAATGGATACACACCACTTCACCAGGCGGCACAACAAGGGAACACACACATCATCAATGTTTTGCTGCAGCATGGGGCCAAACCCAACTCTACCACAGTGGTTAGAAATAAAGAAAAATTTGAATTTTTGTCAACACGTTATTATGATTCGTCTGCAAACTCACTCTCTGACCTGTTTCCTGTCAGAATGGAAACACTGCTCTGTCCATCGCCAGACGCCTGGGTTACATTTCCGTGGTCGACACGCTGAAAGTCGTCACTGAGGAAATCATCACGACCACAACGGTAAACGAAATCATTTTCATCACTTCATTTTCTCCACATTTTTTACAAATCTGAGATGATAATTTCTGTGTTTTCTGGGGCGTCGCATCAGACGGTGACAGAGAAACACAAGCTGAACGTCCCAGAGACCATGACTGAGATCCTCGATGTTTCCGACGATGAGGGTGAGTCTTATCTCTCAGATAATGAATGAATACTGCGTCTCATGAAACCCAGTGTTGTCTGAGTGTCTGCGGTAAAAGTTCAGAGATGTGTGTCGGAGGTGAAGCTGTGGTTCTCAGTTGTCGTATATGTTCCGTAGCTCTGAGGCTGGAGGACGAGCCTTTATTTGAGATGTCTGTGCAGTTGGAAGGTACCGCCCAAAGCTCGGCGTGAGCCTCTGTTTGTGCTCATCTAACTCATAAGCATGATACACCAAGGAGTTTTCAGCCTTTTACTCTAATCTCAAGACTTTCTAGGATATGATTAGCTTTTCGAACATTAAATATTGCAGTGATGAAAACTAACTGCATGAAGTGGATGATTGAGAAATGATGTAACAGTATGATTATGGGACAAGTGCATGCAGGCAGGAGTGAAACGACGAGGGCTGTGGGCACATTATTTTATGCAAGACTTTCCATAATTTCATGGTCTAACAATGTGTGTTTTTATTCAAAATGACACATCTTGATCTCCCCCCAGGTGAGGACACGATGACGGGTGACGGCGGGGAGTATCTGAGAGCAGAGGATCTCAGAGAGCTGGGCGACGACTCGCTTCCGGGACACTACCTGGACGGTTTCAGCTACATGAGCCACAACCTGGACAGGTCAAAAATTACATTACAGGCTAAACTGGCGGCGTTGATGATGTATTAGTACACAAAAAAACACCAAAAAATCGATTGAATGGAAGAATAAGGAGCTTGGATGAAATCTGTGAACCAAGATTGGAAAGAATCTCTAGGTTGTGGTGGAGTTTGAGGAGTTCAAATGACCATCCATCCATCCACATCTTCTTCAAATATTATCTGATATTTACATATGTTCGACATTGTCGGAAAGCCTAGAAATCACACTTTCAGAATCTGTGAATAAGGGTTAGGGGTCAAAATGTCCCTCGGCCTACACTCTTAGAAATAAGGGTTCCAAAATGGTTCTTCTACAAGGGCTGAGGTTCTACCTGAAACCATTTGCTTCTGAAAAACCCTTTCCCGAAGAAAGGGTTTTTCACGGGTTCTTGGTAACACTAATGGTTCCAGTAAGAACCATTTTGATCCAGAGAACCCTTAAATAAAGTGTTTTAAAATGGTTCTTGGTGGAACCCTCCAAAAGGGTTCCACATGGAACCTTTATAAAAAGGTACTTGAGATTGAGATTGAATAATTGAGATTGGAAAAAGCGCCAGGCTTCATCAACACAACCATATGTTTTCCCAATGGGATTTTGGGAGGGTTATCTATGTTGTTGTACACATTATGTTCATAATATTGTATCTATTCATTTTGATTTTGATTAAATAAACATTATATATGAAAAAGAAAAGGTTACTAAAGTTAAATCTGGTATGCTTTTCCAACAGACAGCAGCACACTCCCATCCATAGTTTCCACCAAAGGGAAGGTCTTCTTATTGAAGACATGCTTACAAGCCACCAGGTGAGGTCAACACATCATTTACAGTGCACTGCTCAGGTTGTATTATATAATATATATATATGTTTTCTTTAATAAAGATGTTTGTGACTTTCTGAGTGACTGTTGTTTTGTTGGTCTGCAGGTGTCAGCGTTGGCTCGAGAGCACGATAAAGAGTCGTTCCGCCTGAGCTGGGGCGCTGAGCACCTTGATAACGTGGTGCTGTCCTCCAGTCTGTTACACTCTGGGTATTAACAAGTCACTCTCACACACACGCACACACACACACACACACACACACACACACACACACACACACACACACACACACACACACACACACACACACACACACACACACACACACACACACACACACACACACACACTTACATCCATGTATTCTCAAAGCAGAGACTGCATCTTTAGCTCGCTGTTGCTCATTGTCACACGTGCGAATTTTTGATTTTCTCATTTTTGTTGACTCTTTTCCGTGCCTCATTGTGCGTCCTCTTGTGTTGGCTGATTCTGTGATTGTGTATGTGTGTGTGTGTGTTTTTTGTGTATCTCGCTTCTAGCCGTTCCTCTCCGTGCCTAGACCATGACAACAGCAGGTGATACTATACACTTTATTTTGGCCACTCTTTTACGAAAAGTCTTTTCCGTCTCCTTCACTGTGCCTTTACTGTTCGCCTCATCCACTGATGAATGTTCACACTTTACGTGACGCATGATGGTTTATAACAGATGTTCTAATTTTGCAGATCTGCTGATGCGAAAACAATTAACACATTTTATTTTTGTTGATATCTAACAGCACTGTACAATCTATTTGAGGACAGACTCTAGTGTTTCAACATAACTCAATTTAGCCTAAAAAATAAGGCTGGTGTTATTCTATGTTTTTTTTATATATCAAATTCCACAATAATAATAATAATAATATGTACAATAATGTGGTGATTCAGAAGATTGTTGCTTATGTTTAGAGCATTTTGTTGGGGACTATTTTCAGCAGCAGATAAACACATGGTTTTGTTTACAAGAGAATAATGCACATATACAGTATATTTATCAACAGTTTTATTTAAATGTATTGGACAACAATGGAGGTCCAACGAGGTCCCATACACTGTCTATAGAATATAACCAACCTTATTCTTTTAGATGTGAATCAGTCTCTATAATGGTCTCAATTTGTGTTGACATTTCAGATACAGAGAATGAGAGTTAATTGTTTATTTGCCTGAAAATATTTGAATGAATTGATTGATTATTCAAACATATTTGCACCTTGACACATCGACAAAGACTCTTGACCTGCGTCGTCCTTCGTGCTCGTCTATCTTGCATTGGAATACGAGTAATTATTGAAGTTAATGAACTGCACTCTTAGAAATAAGGGCTCCAAAAGGGTTCTTCTACAAGGGCTGAGGTTCTACCTGGAACCATTTGCTTGTGAAAAACCCTTCTTGGTAACACTAATGGTTCCAGTAAGAACCGTTTTGATCCAGAGAAACCTTTAAAACCCCTTTCCTGAATAAAGGGTTTTAAAAGGGTTATTGGTGGAACCTTTATAGAAAAAAAAAAAAAGGGTTCTCCTATGAGGACAAGCCGAAGAACCTTATATGGTTCTACTTAGCACTTTTATTTCTAAGAGTGTACACCAGGCTAGAATTAAACATGATCTTGTCTTGCTTTTCCTAATCTGCACGCATTTTATCCGTTGCTTGGTCTTTTCCTTCAGCTTCCTGGTCAGCTTCATGGTGGACGCCAGGGGCGGGGCTATGCGCGGTTGCCGCCACAACGGCCTGCGGATCATCGTGCCGCCGAGGAAATGCTCCGCGCCCACGCGGGTGACGTGCAGGCTCGTTAAAAGACACCGCCTGGCCTCGATGCCGCCCATGGTGGAGGGCGAAGGGCTCGCCGGTCGCATCATAGAAGTCGGACCCACTGGAGCTCAGTTCCTGGGGTAAGTGTGTGTGTGTGTGTGTTTGAGTGAGTGAGTGTGGCGTCAAGGTTGTGTTTTTACACAGATGTGTGGTGGTGGTGTTCATAATTTCTTCTTGACTCCTCCTCCTCCTGTGCTGCGTATGGATCAGTAAGCTCCACCTCCCCACGGCTCCACCTCCTCTGAATGAGGGCGAGAGCCTGGTCAGTCGTATTCTGCAGCTGGGTCCTCCAGGAACCAAGTTCCTCGGGTAGGACCATGAGTGGTGGGGGGTCTCCCCCCTACACCAGTCTGGAATCCCGGTCGCATCCTCCCCCGTATTTGCTACCATGTCACCTTATAATTGTTTTTTGTTTGCCTGATATGTTATTTAAATGACATGTATCTCTTTTCTTGCACAATTTAAGGGTGTTGTCTTATTCTTTTGAGTTGTCCCCGTGCTTTCAGTTGTCGTTTTTAATGTATAGGTTTGTTTTGAATGAATATTTATTTTATTTATTTGCCTTTGTCCATGCATTAATCAAACCAAACATCGTCATATAAAGTTCCACAGCGATGCCAAACCTTTTGACTTGACTTGACTTCCCTTTTTAGGCCGGTGATCGTGGAGATCCCCCACTTCGCAGCTCTCCGGGGCACAGAGCGAGAACTGGTGATCTTGAGGAGTGAGACGGGCGAGAGCTGGAGGGAACACCACTGTGACTTCACTGAAGAAGAACTCAACCAGATACTTAACGGCATGGATGAAAGTGAGGGGACACATCCCATCACATCACATCACATCACATCCCATCACATCACATCACATCACATCATAGCATAACAAGCAGATGACTAAGGGCTATCTTAACCCTCAATCTCAACCCTTAATCTTAACTGGCCCTCAAAACCAAGTGTTGAGGGTTATTTTGTCACTTAAAAATGGGACACCCCTTAAATGCAGATACGTCTTCAGACTGTAGGGGGCAGAATAACGCGAAAGCTGCGTCCAGTCTGTCAACTCCAAAAAAGAAGAAGAAGAAGAACACATTTACGTCAGGATTATTTATTACGATCCGTTTGTCAGTCAAGTTATTAGGTTGTCAGTTAGTTATAAGATGATACTCATACAAATACCACAACCACGGACATTCAGCTGACAGTTACCACACACCACGACTTATTGAAAAGTAAACCATAGCAAACGGTGCGTGTGAGCCCCGGCCGGCTATTGACAAAAGATCGTAAAATAAAAATAATGTCAGTAATCCATAATATGGGCCTAAACTAAGATAATACAATGGTTTTCATCATTTTTATATCTCTATTAACAAAGAAAATACTTCATTTGTCGTGTACTCGTTTCGCTGCTTTCGACGCCATCTTTGTTATGTCAAAACACGCAATGCATTCTGGGTAGCCCTTGCTCCCAAGGGTGGTCTCGGAAAATCTCAATATTGAGGGCGATACAGCCCTTAAACTTGCCCCTTCAACTTAATTTTTCTGAGAATCGGGACAGCACTTGCACTAGAGGGAGCGCGCATTTTTGAGGTTGAGGGTTAAGATTGAGGATTAAGCAAGGAATTGGAATTCACCCTTAATTCTCCAAAATACTCTGTGATTTTTACAGAACTCGATTCTCCCGAGGAGCTTGAGAAGAAAAGAATATGCCGCATCATCACCCGAGACTTCCCGCAGTATTTCGCCATCGTGTCAAGGATAAAGCAAGACAGTCATCTGATTGGACCAGAGGGCGGCGTCCTCAGTAGCACTCTTGTCCCCCAGGTTCAGGCTGTTTTCCCTGAAGGCGCCCTCACCAAGAAAATCAGAGTTGGACTTCAGGTAAATACAGTGCTTTCACTGGTGTTATGGTGACTGAAGAAAGCTTTTTTTTTAAAGGTTAAATGTTAAACTGTTTTAGGCTCAACCCATCGACGTGGACTTGGTGAGAAAGGTTCTCGGTAACAAAGCCACATTTAGCTCAATCGTAACGCTGGAGCCGAGAAGACGGAAGTTCCACAAACCGATCACCATGACGATCCCTATCCCCAAGAGCGCCAACGCCGAGGAGCCAAACTTTGTGTACAGTGGGGAGACCCCGACGCTACGCTTGCTTTGCAGTATTACTGGTAAGTCAGGGATCAGAAACAGTCAATGATATGGAAATAAAAACGTCATATATTTGGCCTTTTTGTAATATATTTTTCTTTCTATAAATACAATCTTGTATTTCTGTGTTTCAGGTGGAACCACGCCTGCTCAATGGGAGGACATCACAGGCTCTACACCGCTCACCTTTGTTAACCAATGTGTTTCCTTCACCACTAACGTGTCGGCGAGGTAAATCGAAATACATTTACTCAAGTCAGGGCCGTTTCTAGCTGTTTGGGGGCCCTATGCAAGATACTATTTGGGGGCCCCTATTTTTTCAAACTTGAGGTAGAGATTCCTAACCTTCTCTGATTACCCCACAAACACTTGCATGCTTTGCAAATATATGCATCACAAATGCATCCAATACATGCAAATAAAGACAGCTACTTTTAATTCTCAAAATAGAATAGAATATGAGTCTGAACTTGCAGTTTGGGGGCCCCCTGGTGGCTGTGGGGCCCTATGCAGCTGCATAGTCCGCATATAGCAAAAAACGGCTCTGACTCAAGTTACTGTATTGAATACTTTTTTTTGTGTATTTTGTATTTTTTAAGTACAATTTAAAATCAGGATTTACTATGAGTTCTCTACTTGAGTACATTTTCAGATGATTACTTTTACTTCTACTTGAGTAATATTTCAAAGTATTGGTGCTTTTACTTGAGTACAATATTTTAGTACTTTTTCCACCTCTGCACATGATCAAAATCCAGTCACATCAATCCGGTATTAACTAAAAGTCCTCTTCGTATTTCTAGGTTCTGGCTGATCGACTGTCGGCAGATCCAGGAGTCGGTCAGCTTTGGCTCACAGCTGTACAGAGAGATAATCTGTGTCCCGTACATGGCCAAGTTTGTCATTTTTGCCAAAACACTGGACCCCATCGAGGCCCGACTGCGCTGTTTCTGCATGACGGACGACAAGATGGACAAAACGCTGGAGCAGCAGGAGAACTTCACAGAAGTCGCCCGCAGCCGAGACGTTGAGGTGAACAGAAAAGGGGAACTTTGTGGCAAAGGGTAGTTTTAGGTCTTTAATAGTTTGTTCTTCGTTAAATCAACTGTCGATCCACACTCACAGGTGCTGGAGGGAAAACCCATATTTGCCGACTGCTTTGGCAATCTGGTGCCGCTCACGAAAACCGGACAACACCACGTGTTCAGCTTTTTCGCCTTCAAAGAGAACAGACTGGCCCTCTTCATCAAAGTATGACGACAACGTGGATCAAAATTAAATTACATTTCTCTCAATGTTGGCTCAGAAATCTAATATATAGTCAACGAATGGCTTTGTACAGATCAGAGACACGGCACAGGAGCCGTGTGGTCGCTTGTCTTTCACAAAGGAACCGCGGACGTACCGAAGTCTGCACCACAACGCCATCTGCAACCTCAACATCACCCTCCCAGCATACTCAAAGGTGAGAGTTATGGATATATTTATGCAGCTAATGACTATTGTTACGACTCACTTATTTTAAATTGCCTCTCCTCTGTCGCCTTCTTCTCTCCAGGAGTCTGACTCAGACCAGGATGCAGATGATGAGGTAAATGATGTATTGATTTATTTACCTGCACGACAAAGAAATATTATCACTATTGGTCTGCAGCTAACTATGTTCTTTGATTTTCTGTTTACAGAGTGAGAAGAGTGACAAGAAATGTAAGCTGAACTCTCTTACAATATTTATATAGTATTCCAAAAACAAAAAATAACAAGATAAATATGACATAATTACAAAAGATATAGGTTCATTTGAGACATTTGGAAGAATAATGGCCATATTTGGTACCAGAGCTTAAATTGTATGCAGTTATATTGTGTACCATTAAGTAAAACACAGCATAATTTAGACTCAAACTAATTAGACTCGACTAATTCTGTAGTTACATGTTTGTTATTGACAGTTATGCTATTGCTGATGTGCTTCACATTCCCCTCAATCCAAACCCCACTGACTTCCTCCCACTTCCTGATTTGTTTTTTTTTAATGATTGCTGATTTCTTTTGCATTACTTGTTTTGTTTTTTTACAAATCATGAATATCAACATTTCTTTTAAATCCACTCACCATTGCATCGATTTTTAAAGAACACATTGTGAAAGGTTTTTGATTTATTGTAATAATAGACCAATATAACAATAACAACATGACCAATCACTATTTTCATCACATTTTTACCAGTGGCATGCAAAAATAATTTTACACATTACAAAAAAGACAGATTTTAACATTATTCACACCTCTCTTTACATTTTTACATCACGTACACATTTCATTTTCAACCAGATTTCACAAGTTTTTTTTTATTCATTAATTTACCGAGTTGACTATTTTAAATAACAACAGTAACAGGGCTCTAAGGTCACAACATATTTAATATAGATTGTATCGTATTAATAAAACAACACAACAAAACAAGGGAGATTGATTACTTGGCATTAACTACTAATTACAACTCATCTTGCTTACAAACCATGTTTATTTTAAAGTTTATTATGTTCTCTTTTTGATTTGAATTGATTTCGTGGCAGACATGACTTTTCATGTCAGTGACAATCTTGAGACTTTTCGTTTGTCTGTTATCTCTCATTCCTGTCCCTTTGGTGTGCGCTTCTGGTTCTGTTCATGTACACATTGTGTTAATGGTTATATATATATATATAGATATATATATATAGGGCTATAGGACTATATATATATGTATATATATATATGTATATACGTATATATATAGTCAAACAAATAAGATAAGATACCATTCTTGTCCACATTCTACTTACTCCACTTGGCTTTGCTTATGCTGTTGCTGGTCTACAAACCTCAAAACTCCTCCGGATAATCATCTCCTCTTTGGTCTTCTTTTCAAGAAGTCAACATTACTTACTCTGTGAACTGAAGATGGATTTTTTGATGGCATTGTCTTGACCACAGTTTTCTGCTGTCTCTCTCCCCCACTTCATTTGTCCCATATGTCCTTTACCCTTTTTTGATTATGATTTGAAGACGATGAATCTGAATCGACCGAGACGTTCTCCCTGAGAACGAACCAACAGCTTGACCCCGCAACCCTTGCGAGCCCAGACCTCCTCTCGGACATGTCAGACGTCAAAATGTCTGCCATCGTGATCGCAGAGCAAATACACGAAGCGAGAGCTGGGGCTACAGGGTTGGAAGAACAACATTTTGTCATAGTAAATCAGTACAAAGACAATCTGGAAAGTCACGGAAGACACTCTATACAGGACGCACAAAGAGGTGACACTAAAAAAGATCAGTGGGGTTCGTTTTGTGAGAAGGAACCGGTTTTTCAGGAGATCTGCATCGAGAGAAACCTTTCGAACGAAACCGCCGCACAGCCCAGAGACATGACGGACATGGTCTCACACCTCAGCATCGACATGGACGATTACCTCGAACAGAGATCTGTACTGATGAGCGGTTCGGAAGAAAAATCTATCCAAGAAACATTCGAACAGGTGGTTGTGAAGCGCGACGGCAAACGACGTCCCCCAGATATCAAGAAACCTATTAGGAAGAAGCTCAGAGAGAGAGAGCGTTCTGGTTGTAGCAGCTCGGAGGGAGAGCTGGAAAGGGTGAGCTCCGAGGAGTCTTTAGATGGCGATGTTATTCTTAAAGAGAGTGGCCTGGCTCCTGTTCCAGTTACTGAACCTCCAGCGTCTCCTCTAGTGGTCGAAACATCTATCGGATCTATAAAGGACAGAGTGAAAGCTTTGCAGAACAAGGTTGAAGCGGACGAGGGGCAAAAAAGTCCTCAAGTCAAAGTGCATGAAGTACAATCATCGATTACCACAAAGAGAGAGGCAGACCCTCCAGAGCTTCCCAAAGTTCCCAAGTCTCCCAAATCTCCCAGATCTCAGACAGAAAGACTGGAGGAGACGATGTCTGTGAAGGAGCTCATGAAGGCATTCCAAACAGGGCAGGACCCTTCAAAGAACAAATCTGGGCTATTTGAACACAAAACTGTGACTTCATCGCATGTAACATTTCAACATTCTTCGAAGGGGAGCACATCACAAATTCAGACTCAGAGCTTCACATATTCCGATCAACAGGATGATGTTATGATATGTGAAGAAACAGATGAACAAGGAAAGATTGTAAAATCTGTAGATGCAGTTCATAGTCAGAATGAAGGGGTTAGCTCGCAGAGAGAGACACTGGAGTCGTCAGAAAAGGAGGCCACGTCTGTGAAGGAGCTGTTGAAAACTTTCCAGTCCGGGCAGGATCCCTCAAAAACCAAAATAGGGCTTTTTGAGCACAAAGTAATGGAGTCTTCAACAATTTCAACAATGATATCACAATCAGAAGATTCTGGAGAAATACAGATGAATCAACAACATCATGTGGAACAGATAAAATCACAAAACCAGAGCTTTACTAGTACTGCCACCATATGTGACAAGACAAACGCAGAAGATCAACCAACGAGCGCAATTAGAGATACATCTGATAAATCCCACTTGTATTCAAATGGTTCAAAGACAGTAACATTTGCCGATACAGTTAGGTGCGATGATGGAGCAGTTATCCCACAGAGAAATGCACCAGAGTTGTCAGGTAAAGAGACAATGTCCGTGAAGGAGTTGATGAAAACATTCCAGGTTGTACAGGAACCTTTGAAAAGTCAAGTTGGGCTGATGGAAAGCACAACTGGTGCTTTGTCTTGTATTTCCACATTGACAACTAAAGCGGTTTGTCCTGAGGAAACGGAAAAGGCTGAAGACCGTCAAACCAAAATACTGAAACTTACCGTTTGTCATCCAGAGAGTGTTGACAACATCTGTGAGGTGTTAGATGAAGAGGCTGAAACAGTGACGCTAAGGAGAAGCATCTCTGGGGAATCACAACAATCTTCAGATATTACTTGTTTTGATGAGGCAGCAAAGAGTGTTGATGCATTACACTTGGATGATGGAAGGGTTGATCTTCAGAGCAAGGAGCACAAGTTCATGGGGGAAAGCCTTGGCATGATGCGGTTACAAGAACCAGTCATAAGAACTGTTAGGAGTTTATCTGAAGACTTACAAATCAGTCCTGATCGCAGACCATCTGAGGACTTCAGTGCTGACATAAAGGCTGAGTTGGAAGAAAGTCCCGAGTACCAGCTTTTCAAGCAGACGGCAAGAACCGTAGATGTTAATAATCAGTTTGATGTACCTGAGGATGAGACTTTAGGTCATGACTCTCATACAAATTCAACATCCGTATTGACTCCCTGCATTAAACGTTATATTGAAAAAGAAAGTGATAAAGATCACGAAATGTCTCCTGAGAGTCCCAAGCGTGAAGGTTTTGCTGAAACCTCAGACATTGGTGTAAGTATTAGAACCCATCATTCCAGCTCAGGGGAGAATGAGTATGATGAAGGACCTGCAGTGACCCATCAAATGACTACTTACTCTGTCAGGAGAGAAGTCAATGACAACATATCTTCACAGGAACAGGAAATCCATCAATTGTGGGTGGACAGTACCACAATTACCAATGAAAGCAAAACACACTTGACACAAATGGACACTGATATAACTGATGAGGAGCAATTTGAAGAAGTCTACACAGAGAAGAAAACATCTAGCAAGAAGATATCTCCTGTTGAAAAAGATATGTCAGGGATGTTGTCCTTAATGAGCAGTGATTTGGATCAGGATCTACAAATCAGTCCAGTGGCAAGTCAGAAATCAGAGGAGGATGTTGTTCAGGAACAATTTGAACAAATAATTTTACCAAAGGACAAAGATAATGAAATCACCGATGAATATGAAGGAGCAATAGTGGGCGGGGCAATGCAAGAAATGGGTCGTGTAACAATGGAAAAACAATCAGTTACAAGAGGAGTTGAAGAGTTAAAGAGAGACTCTGAAGAACCAAAAGCATCCACACAAGCAAAAGCTTCGGCAGACTTCCTTCAAGATCAATACCTTGAGGCTGGACCTGTGTCCGATAATTCAGTCAGAGGGGATACATTGCAGAATAATTTTGAAATACTACCCACGTTCAGTGATGAAATTAAAGGATCGACAGTGGAAAACATGGGACAACAAACAGATTTTGTTGTAGTGAAACATGCAGTCGCAAGGGATCGTAAAGAAGTAACACGTGTCTTTAATGAAACCCAATCAAAGTTGACCGAAGAATCTCAAATGAAGGAAGAATTTGTAGAGGAGAAGACTTTGCATCAACCAAGTACCCAAGTAAAAGACATGTCGGGCATGCTATCACTTCTGAACACTGACTTGGACGTGTATCTCAAGGACACACCAGTGAATAATAGGCCTACAGAGGAGGATGTTATTCAGGACACATTTGAAGAAGTTACTCTAACTCACATTCGGAAATTATCTACTGATGAGCAAATAACAGCTGTCACTAATGTGGAGGAAACGATTAGTGAAGAAGACCTGCAGACTAATGTGTCCACAGATCAGCATATCAAGGAAAATGTACTAACAGTACAATGGCAGCCAGAAAAAGAGAGCCGTGAACAAATTAAACTAACAAGTGATCATTTTGAGAATAAAATAGAGGGAGAGGCAACCAATGTGGTTGAAGTCAAAGAACTGACACCAAGTTCCTTATCAGAGACAGCATTCCAAGAAGTTTGCATCCAAAGAAATGCACACCAACAGCAGCCTAAAACTGAGAAGGATATGACAGGAATGTCTTCATTACTCAGTACTGACTTAGATCAGTATCTCGGTGAAAATCAAGTGACAGTGCAAAGGCAGCTACAAGAGGATCTCGTACACGAGAGCTGTGAACAAGTTATATTAACAAGGAATGATTCTGGGGACATGATAGCTGGAGAAGCAAATAAGCATCCTCAGACTGAGGTGGTTGATGTGAAAGAACGCACACCGAGTTCCTTATCAGAGACAGCATTCCAAGAAGTTTGCATCCATAGAAATGCAGACCAACAACAGCCTAAAGCTGAGAAGGATATCACAGGCATGTTGTCATTACTCAGTACTGACTTAGATCAGCATCTCAATGAAAACCCAGTGACAGTGCAATGCCAGCTACAAGAGGATCTAGTACATGAGAATTTTGAACAAGTTATATTAACACGTAGTGATTCTGAGGACATGATAGAGGGAGAAGCAAATATACATCCTCAGACTGATGTGGGTGGTGTGAAAGAAGTCACACCAAGTTCCTTATCAGAGACAGCATTCCAAGAAGTTTGCATCCAAAGAAATGCACAGCAACAGCAGCCTAAAACTGAGAAGGATATCACAGGCATGTCGTCATTACTCACAACTGACTTAGATCAGTATCTCAGTGAAAACCCAGTGACAGTGCAATGCCAGCTGAAAGATGATCTTGTACAAGAGAGCTGTGAACAAGTGATATTAAAAAGGAATGATTCTGAGGACAGGATCGATGGGCAAAGAAGTGAGAGTCTTCAGACTGATGTGGTTGATGCCAAGGAAGTTACACCAAGTTCCTTATCAGAGACAGCATTCCAAGAAGTTTGCATCCATAGAAATGCAGACCAACAACAGCCTAAAGCTGAGAAGGATATCACAGGCATGTTGTCATTACTCAGTACTGACTTAGATCAGCATCTCAATGAAAACCCAGTGACAGTGCAATGCCAGCTACAAGAGGATCTAGTACATGAGAATTTTGAACAAGTTATATTAACACGTAGTGATTCTGAGGACATGATAGAGGGAGAAGCAAATATACATCCTCAGACTGATGTGGGTGGTGTGAAAGAAGTCACACCAAGTTCCTTATCAGAGACAGCATTCCAAGAAGTTTGCATCCAAAGAAATGCACAGCAACAGCAGCCTAAAACTGAGAAGGATATCACAGGCATGTCGTCATTACTCACAACTGACTTAGATCAGTATCTCAGTGAAAACCCAGTGACAGTGCAATGCCAGCTGAAAGATGATCTTGTACAAGAGAGCTGTGAACAAGTGATATTAAAAAGGAATGATTCTGAGGACAGGATCGATGGGCAAAGAAGTGAGAGTCTTCAGACTGATGTGGTTGATGCCAAGGAAGTTACACCAAGTTCCTTATCAGAGACAGCATTCCAAGAAGTTTGTATCCATAGAAATGCAGACCAACAACAGCCTAAAGCTGAGAAGGATATCACAGGCATGTTGTCATTACTCAGTACTGACTTAGATCAGCATCTCAATGAAAACCCAATTACAGTGCAATGCCAGCTGAAAGATGATCTTGTACAAGAGAGCTGTGAACAAGTGATATTAAAAAGGAATGATTCTGAGGACAGGATCGATGGGCAAAGAAGTGAGAGTCTTCAGACTGATGTGGTTGATGCCAAAGAAGTCACACCAAGTTCCTTATCAGAGACAGCATTCCAAGAAATTTGCATCCAAAGAAATGTACACCAACAACAGCCTAAAACTGAGAAGGATATCACAGGCATGTTGTCATTACTCAGTACTGACTTAGATCAGCATCTCAGTGAAAACCCAGTGACAGTGCAAAGCCAGCTACAAGAGGATCTCGTTCATGAGAGCTTTGAACAAGTTATATTAAGAACTGAGGATCGGATAGAGGGAGAGTCAAAGGAACATCCTAAGACTGATGTGTTTGATGCCAAAGAAGTCACACCAGGTTCCTTATCAGAAACAGCATTCCAAGAAATTTGCATCCAAAGAAATGCAGACCAACAACAGCCTAAAACTGGGAAGGATATCACAGGCATGTTGTCATTACTCAGTACTGACTTGGATCAGTATCTCAGTGAAAACCCAACGACAGTGGTGCAATGCCAGCTACAAGAGGATCTCATACACGAGAGCTTTGAGCAAGTTGTATTAACAAGGAATGATTCTGAGGACAGGATTGATGGGCAAACAAGTGAGCATCTTCAGACCGATGTGGTTGATGTCAAAGATGTCACAACAAGTTCTTTATCAGAGAAAGCATTCCAAGAAGTTTGCATCCAAAGAAATGCACACCAACAGCAACCCAAAACTGAGAAGGATAGCACAGGCATGTTGTCATTACTCAGTACTGAATTAGATCAGTATCTCAAGGAAAACCCAGTGACAGTGCAAAGCCAGCTAGCAGAGGATCTAGTACATGAGAGCTGTGAACAAGTTATATTAACAAGGAATGATTCTGAGGACAGGATTGATGGGCAAACAAGTGAGCATCTTCAGACCGATGTGGTAAACATCCAAGAACCGACACCATGCTTCGTTTTGGAGACCCCACTTGAAGAATCTTACATCCAAACAAATGCACACCAACAACAGCCTAAAACTGAGAAGGATATCACAGGCATGTTGTCATTACTCAGTACTGACTTGGATCAGTATCTCAGTGAAAACCCAGTGACAGTGCAATGCCAGCTACAAGAGGATCTTGTACATGAGAGCTGTGAACAAGTTATATTAACAAGTAAAAATGTTGAGGATTGGATGGAGGGAGAAGCACATGAACATCTTCAGACTGATGTGGTGGATGTCAACGATATCACACCAAGTTCCTTGTCAGAGACAGTATTCCAAGAAGTTTGCATCCAAAGAAATGCAGACCAACAGCAACCTAAAACTGAGAAGGATATCACAGGCATGTTGTCATTGCTCAGTACTGACCTAGATCAGTATCTCAAGGAAAAGCCAGTAGCAATGCAATGCTATCCAAAGGAAGATCTAGTCCATGAGCACTGCAGTGAAGTTATGCTAACAAGTGATCATTTGGAGGATACAATGGGTGAAGAGGTAAATGAAGAAACAGCATTGTCACAAACTTCTGTTTTTGAGACAACTTTCAAAGAAGTTTACATCAAGAAAAAGGCAGAGCAACCCGTAGCTGAAAGGGATATGTCAGGAATGTTGTCATTGCTCAGTAGTGACTTAGATAGGCATTTCGAGGACAATCCAGTGGCCACACAAAGCCACTCAGAAGATGATGTATTGCATGAGAGTTGCAAGCAAATAATATTAACAGATGTCTCTCCTAAATATGAGATGACATCACCAGAGGAGATACATTTTAGCAATGAAGATAATAATAAGGATGTTTTGGAAAGTAGCTGGCACACACGTCCAGCCGATTTGGAGAACCTAAGCAATGTGAATTTTGACGATTCAGCCGAAGAGCCATGTCACCGGGATTCACTGGAGGCCAGTCCTGTCCTCGAGGATAGATCTTCACAAAAGTCACCTGATTCAATTGAGCCAAGCCCGACTGGATACTCCCCTTATCAAGACTCTCTTGAGGGAAGTCCCACTACATCAAGGGAATTGGAACTTAAAACACCCACCAAGACAGCTGTGTATGAGGACTATGCTTCCCAACTCAAAGCATGTTTTGCATATGACACAGATACGTATAGGCATGGCAATGAGCTTGATGAGGAAAGTGAGATTGATGACCATCGTTCCAACTCAGCAACAGAAGTAACCCATGGCAACATTTCGGACCTTAAAACGTGTGAAAGTGTGAACCTTCATATGCCCATAAGGGAAGACTCTCTTGACTCGGGGGATGATAATGACACCGCTAATAAACAGTTCACCCCAGAGGAGGAGATGTTTAAAATGGCTGCAAAGATCAAAACATTTGAGGAGATGGAACAAGTGGCTAAAATGAAGAAAGAGACAGTTGATCACAAAGGAAATGAGCTAAATCTCAACTTTGGCCCAGTTATGGAGAAGGTAGAAAATCTGAGTCAACTGAAAACTGTTCAGTCAGCTGATGGCGCACTGTGCTTGGACGCAACTCAGATAGAGGAACCCCATCCAGAAACATCTCAAATACACCGTAACAAAGATGCCAAAGAAACTGTCCATCTCTCAGTCAGTGACATGGATTATTCCAGTTGTGTGACAGATGAGCACCATTCAGGTGATGATGAAGTTGAATTGCCACTGACAGATGGTTCAGATTATGTTGACAGGCCTAGGCCTAAACAACTAGATAATGTCACCCCAGGGTTTGAGGGTGACAATGATTTTGCCTTCAATGCACTGGCTGGTTCTGAGAAAGAGCCAGACAAGTGCCCTGAAGCGAACAGAAGAACATTTTATGAAACGCGCGTTCGAACTCCAGGTGACGAGAAAAGCCCTGATCCATTTCAATTCCAAGAAGGAAAGCGATTTGAAATGACCAGAGGCGGTGCTATTGATATGACAAGAGGAAGTGATGAAGTAGAAGAATATGCACTTTTTCATGGAGCAGAATATTCAGTTGATGATGTTGTTGTTGCAGAAGAGACTGGGGAAGAACTGTCAGTCTTAAAGTCTGTAAGCTTAGAAAGTAGTGATTCTATTACAGACATAGCCCTTGAAGAGACCCACAAATCATCCATGACTCAGAGTGCTGATGACCAAAGTCCTACTCCTAAACCAAGAACTCTCACCAAACCCATAGAGGTCAAGCCAGAGAATAAAAAGCCACTTTCTGAAGCTGATCTTGGCAGCTCCACGGAAGTGCATCCTGGTTCCCCCATTGCTTTGGAGACACTAACCAGTGCTCAACATGAGACTGGAAGTTTGAAAGGCCTTGATCTAGACTACCTGGACTCTACTGTAGCTGAGCTTCAATCAGAGACATCCTCAATTGTCAATTCTGCATATTCTGAACAGAGCCACGATTCCACGGACTCCTCCAATGATGACGATGATGATGGGGAGGAGGACGATGAAGATGACCAGTGCTCAGTTATAGATATGTCTCTCTCAGTTGCACAGGCTGGTGCTCCAGTGTATGATCAGGACGTGCAATTATCTGAGGTTAAAAGAAAAGCAGATAAAAGCTCAACTTTGGATCGTAGGTCTAGATCTGAGGCTGACAGTGACCGAGGGAAAGCCTCCAATAAAGAGAGTAGGAGTTATTCTGACAGTAATCAGTTCTCTTGTGAATCAAGCGGCTCCTCTGTCATGTCTGCTCTGCAAAGGAAAGAAAGCAAAGTCTCTAAGACTACAGAAACATCAGTTAGGTCTTCTCTGGATACCGACGACATGAGCAGTGCGAGTCACAGGAGTCCAGATTCTGTTATCTTCACATACGACCTCCAAGCCTCACAGAGTTCATATTCTGATGACAATCAGTTGCCAATTGTGCAACCGTCTTCTGGAACAGAGAATGTATTTGAATCAAGGGCTGCCTGGGAAGACACGGTGGAAACTCAGAAGCAGAGAGTCAACGATGATGAAACACCAGAATGTATGTCAGGTATGGCCAGACCTATATGGGCTTTTGCTTTCCTCTTCTCGGCTACAGTACACCCGTTCCCTTTCCTTACTTCATTTAAATTTTGTGTTGTCTTCATGTGTTGTGTGATTTGTCTTGTCTCATCTTGCTTTGCATTTGTGTGTGTGTGTGTGTGTGTGTGTGCATGCGTGTATTTAAGTGTTCAAACGTGTGTGTTGAGTTTTGCATGTTGCCTTTTGCCATCTGTTTGTTTAATATGCAATCTCAAGATTGAAAAGCCAACGAAGAAGCTTCAACAATTTTGATGCATTGGTACGTGTTTTGCTAATACAGCATTACTAATATTAGCTTGCACATTGCTGTAATGTAATTGCTTACATTAGTTATTAGTTTAACTTAAATGTAAACAAATACTCATTGTCCATAGAAAAGTCAACTCTGAAGAGAGAGAATTCAACTTTTATGTTGTCATTCATGTCAACATCACAAATCACAGAGACCTCTACAAAGCATTTTATCTACACCTACAGAGAGTATTTTATATGGCTGGTATCTGCAATGTGACCATGATATTCTAGACCGTGATATTAAAATGTGTTGTTTGGTGGCATTTTTGTAGTTGATTGGCAGGATGATGCTGACAGGAAGGAAGAGACATTAGCTATCATTGCAGATCTTCTTGGTTTCAGCTGGACTGGTAAGCAATCGAATAATAACATCACTTTTTGGTTTGATTACAAATTCAAAATATTAATTTCAATATGAGGAGCAAACTCAAACTGATATAGTTGTGAGTAGGACTGGGACAATAGTTGCGAACCGCACTTTTATAGCAGCATTATTACATTTTTCTTTTTGTTTTTCTTAATCACCCAGAACTAGCAAGAGAACTGGAATTCAGTGAAGATGAGATCCAGTTAGTGAGAACAGAGAATCCTAATTCCCTTCAAGATCAGAGCCATGCCTTGCTGCAGCGCTGGGTTGAGCGGGAAGGTAAACATGCCACAGGTACATCTCATTTTGGTCTAAAATATTTACATTCTTCAGTTTTTCCTAATGACGTATTTCAATGCTGATGATATTCAGGATAATGACAGCAAGTTTGTTTTTGTTATTAATGATTAATAAATTGTTCCACAGAGGACTGTCTGATTAAAAGGCTAACCAAGATCAATCGCATGGACATAGTACACCTCATTGAGACCCAGATGAACAAGTCCATTCAAGAGCAAACATCTAGAACGTATGCAGAAATAGAGAAGACACTGGATCATAGTGAAGGTAGAAATGTCTCAAAGCACTTTTACCGCTTTATTTGTGTGTTTACTGGCACTCTTACTCATCACATGTGTATTTTTTCCAGTGTCAGTCGCCCTATCTTCAGTACAAGAGGATGCAGATAGTCCCAGAATTGTGAGAAGGGTGGAGTCGGATCGCAGACCACCTCCAGCTGTTTCTGAAGAGGACCTCTCAGTTGCCTCTCTTCTGGACATTCCGTCCTGGGCAGAGCCTGCTGGACATGTACATTCAGAGAGCATACATGGTGATCTGCTAGAGGAGCTAGAAATCCCACAGTAAGTCATAAGTCATATATGGTTAGTCGAATATGTTGTGAAATCGTGCTTTTAACTTGACAGTCAGATCTCAAAACTGTTGGCTTTCTGGAGGTCAATATTCCAGAACATGCCACAAGGCGTGCTTAAATATAAACAGTAGATTTGGGTATTTGCCTTGTATTTACCATTTGTGTTACCATCAGTCTTTTTACATTGGGTTACTGCAAAGCTGTGTTTTGTGACCTAGCTTTTTTTTGGGGTTACAGAGAATTTAACCCTAACCTGTGGACTTCTGAGGATGCCCCCGGACCTTCAAGTTACGACAACTCAGATAGTCAAGTAAGTACGCTTCCCCCATCAAAAGATGCAGCATCTGGAGGCCAAACCATTCAGACTCATGACCTTAAAGTAAAAAAACTGAAAGTTTGCAGCGGTGATGAAGCTCATTTCGTCTGGCCTTTTCAAGATGGCACCCACTGCCAAGTTAAATATGACCAAACCTTATTATTGCAGCAGTGTCGTCGTGAAGATCGTCAAAGGCAGTTGCCTGAAAGTCGGAAGTTGCCATCACCAATATCTGTCAGAGACTTTAGTCTGAGCCTATCTGAGTCTGATCAAGCTGAGACTGACTTCAACGAGCTCTGTAATGAGTTCACCTATACACCACAGCTTGTTGATTCTGATGCAAATAAAAACGTTGGGGAAAATATCTCTGACCCTAGTCCATCAAAGGACCATCGAGCTACTCTGGTTATAATTGAAGATGACACAGATGTAGCTAAAATAACCAGGCTGTCTCAGAATTCCAATGAGACCACAAGTTTCCAACCCTTCAAGCTGAACAAGAAAGAAAACACATCACCCCAAGTCTACAGTTATAGGTATCCAGTAAACCTGCCCTTCATTGATGAAAATGATGATGTCCCATCAATTGGCCCTGCCCAGATGGCTTGTGACTCAACTGGTAGGTACCATAATGAAAGTTCTCTTTATCCAGAGAGCGGTCACATCATAGTCAGAGAAAATAGGTCATACATCTCCCAGCCAAAGACTGTCTCTTCCAGCCTTTTCTTGCCTATCACTAATCTTACACCACAATCACCTGAGCGAGATGAAGAGTATACCTCTTTGATCCCTATCTCTTTGGAACTGGAGAAGGAGAGTGGTTCCTTTTCACCCATTGATGAAATGAATATCTTCTCAGGAGAGACATGGATGTTTAATGACTCCATTAGTAGAGCATCGTCCCCTGAATCAGTCATGTCAATAAGTGACTATAGAGCAATGTCGCCTGATTCTCCTCTGTGGAGAACAGACGTTTCATTCTTCTTTCCAAGCTCAGATACATGTAATTACCCGCAAGTTACCACTGATTTCACAGAAAATATAGTACACCGCAATCCTTCACACACAGATGAGCACGATCTACTTTTTTTGTCGAAAGATTGCTCCACAGCTGGTGATTCCTTTGACTCTTGGTTTGAAAATAGGCCATTGTCTAGTGATTTTCAAGTACATAAATATGATCACGCCTTACACAAAGGTGTACAGATAGAGGGAGAGGAGGAGGACGCACTGTCACCTGGGACATCAGATATTGACTGTGATGACTTTTTGCTTGAAGACATTTGTCCTGATCAAAGAGCATCCTTACCTGACTCGGTTTCAGAAAGGGAGTGTCGACCATCCTCACGAGAATCTCAGGATTCTTTTTCATTTCTTGATCTTATGATCTCGAAACCTATTCGTGTTCAACTTAGGGGACAATATTGTGATTATTATTTACAGTATTCAGAAGAAAATGTGCCCTCACCCCAACTGATGCCACCTCCTTATGAAGCACTCTGCTGTGAGGAAATAGATCACGTTTGGCCCTTGACATCACACGTAGAAGCTTTACATGAAAATCCTCCTGTTTGTCAGAAATCTCTTACATCAAAGGTTTGTCTTCCACCACATGTGTCTATGAATGGTCTTTCATCAATACATGATGAATGCTGGGATGAAATAATCCGAAGTCCAATAGATGGAAAAGTATCACCAGAATCTTCTGAAAACATGCCATCAAAATGTCAGTCAACTGATGATTTGACAAACATTACACACTCACCCAAACTGACTGTTTTTAACTTGGTGGGGAGACAAAAATACAATTTGAACTTTGCTAAATCAACCACTGGCTTTCTTAAGAATGCAAACAAAGAACGTCATTCTTATCAAAAAGTAGAAAGCATGAAGACGTTTAAATTGCCAAACCATGTTTCAATGGATGTTTCAGAGCAATTGCAAAATACATTAGGCACTGAAAACGTTTCACATTCAACAAAGGGCACTGCAAAAGAGGCATTTTTAACAGACTCAGATTCTGCGTCATCAATTGAGAAGCATTCTGTGAATCCTCAGACTATATTTGGAAGATGCCTTACTTATGCGGAAGTTGTCCGGGGCTTTAAAGAAGACACAGAAAAAATACCATGTGACGTCAAATCATTTCAGTTTAGATCCCTTCCATCACTGTCATCAGACCAGGACTACATTGAGTCCTTCATAGATCATCCACTGGCAGACTTAAGACCACAATCTCCAGAGTCAGTGGTATCTCAAAGTGAACATAGGCCCCTCTCTCCTGACTCACCTGTCCCTCAGTTCCATCCTCCTCATATCAGTTGTGATGTGGAACTATCAAGGCAGAGGTCATTTACACCAGAATCATTAGCTTCAGACTGGGATTGTAGTAGTTTGTGTTTAGACACCTTGTTTGACCAGACCAGACCGGACTCACCACAGTCTGTTTTGTCAGACATGGGAATTGATAAGTTATTTAGCAGCAGGGCATTGTCACCAGAGTCTGTGTCTTCAGATTTGGACTTTTCACTCTTTCAGACTTGGTTATCAGATGTTAGAGCATCCTCACCTGAATCTGTGGCATCAGTTGAACAGTATTGTTGGTCTCCTCATGTTGGGTTCAACCAGATAAACCATCAACATTGTAACTATTACTTGGAATACTCAGAAAGTACACCAATGTCACCTCTTTCAGCAATATCTGATGTTGAGTATTCCACATATTATCTCGAGGATTTGTTTGATGAAAACAGACCAGACTCACCAGATTCCCTTACTCTACAAGATGAAACTGTTAACTCAAACACAACTTTGACTGCATCTTTTTCACTGTCCACTGGAAGACCTTATACATATGCAGAGGTTGTGCGGGGCTACACACATGAAAACCAACCTGGTGTATTTGATGACCTCGGTTGTCCATCACTGTCATCAGACCAGGACTACATTGAGTCCTTCATAGATCATTCACTGACAGACTTAAGACCACAATCTCCAGAGTCAGTGGTATCTCAAAGTGAACATAGGCCCCTCTCTCCTGACTCACCTGTCCCTCAGTTCCATCCTCCTCATATCAGTTGTGATGTGGAACTATCAAGGCAGAGGTCAATTACACCAGAATCATTAGCTTCAGACTGGGACGACAGAAGTTTGTGTCTGGGAACCCTGTTTGACCAGACCAGACCAGACTCACCACAGTCTGTTTTGTCAGACATGGAAATTGATAAGTTATTTAGCAGCGGGGCATTGTCACCAGAGTCTGTGTCTTCAGATTTGGACTTTTCACTTTTTCAGACTTGGTTATCAGATGTTAGAGCATCCTCACCTGAATCTGTGGCATCAGTTGAACAGTATTGTTGGTCTCCTCATAGTTCATTTAGCCAGATAAACCATCAGTATTGTAACTATTACTTGGAATACTCAAAAAGTACACCAATGTCACCTCTTTCAATAAAATCTGATGTTGAGTATTCACCATATTATCTGGACGATTTGTTTGATGAAAACAGACCAGACTCACCAGATTCCCTTACTCTACAAGATGAAACTGTTAGCTCAAAAACAACTTTGACTGCATCTCTTCCACTGTCCACTGGAAGACCTTATACATATGCAGAGGTTGTGCGGGGCTACACACATGAAAACCAACCTGGTGTATTTGAGGACATCAGTCTTCCATCACTGTCATCAGACCAGGGCAACGTTGAGTCCTTCATAGATCATTCACTGGCAGACTTTAGACCACAATCTCCAGAGTCAGTGGTATCTCAAAGTGAACATAGGCCCCTCTCTCCTGACTCACCTGTCCCTCAGTTCCATCCTCCTCATATCAGTTGCGATGTGGAACTATCAAGGCAGAGGTCATTTACTCCAGAATCATTAGCTTCAGACTGGGACGTCAGAAGTTTGTGTCTGGAAACCCTGTTTGACCAGACCAGACCAGACTCACCACAGTCTGTTTCGTCAGACATGGTAATTGATAAGTTATTTAGCAGCAGGGCATTGTCACCAGAGTCTGTGTCTTCAGATTTGGACTTTTCACTCCTTCAGACTTGGTTATCAGATGTTAGAGCATCCTCACCTGAATCTGTGGCATCAGTTGAACAGAATTGTTGGTCTCCTCACGTTGGGTTCAACCAGATAAACCATCAGTATTGTAACTATTACTTGGAATACTCAAAAAGTACACCAATGTCACCTCTTTCAACAATATCTGATGTTGAGTATTCAACATATTATTTAGAGGATTTGTTTGATGAAAACAGACCAGATTCACCAGATTCTGTGACTTTACAAGATGAAACTGTTAGCTCAAAAACAACTTTGACGGCATCTCATCCACTGTCCACTGGAAGAACTTTTGCATATGCAGAGATTGTACGGGGCTACACACATGAAAACCAACCTGGTGTCTTGGTGAATAAGTTATTTGACTTTGGACCTGTTTGTCTTCCATCACTGTCATCAGACAAGGACTACATAGAGTCCTTCATAGATCATTCACTGGCAGACTTAAGACCACAATCTCCAGAGTCAGTGGTATCTCAAAGTGAACATAGGCCCCTCTCTCCTGACTCACCTGTCCCTCATTTCCATCCTCATCATATCAGTTGTGATGTGGAACTATCAAGGCAGAGGTCATTTACACCAGAATCATTAGCTTCAGACTGGGATTGTAGTAGTTTTTGTCTGGAAACTCTGTTTGACCAGACCAGACCAGACTCACCACAGTCTGTTTTGTCAGACATGGAAATTGATAAGTTATTTAGCAGCAGAGCATTGTCACCAGAGTCTGTGTCTTCAGATTTGGACTTTTCACTCTTTCCGACTTGGTTATCAGATGTTAGAGCATCCTCACCTGAATCTGTGGCATCAGTTGAACAGTATTGTTGGTCTCCTCTTATTTCATTTAGCCAGATAAACCATCAACACTGTAACTATTACTTGGAATACTCAGAAGGTACACCAATGTCACCTCATTCAGCAATATCTGATGTTGAGTATCCCACATATTATCTCGAGGATTTGTTTGATGAAAACAGACCAGACTCACCGGATTCCCTTACTCTACAAGATGAAACTGTTAACTCAAAAACAACTTTGACTGCATCTTTTCCACTGTCCACTGGAAGACCTTTTACATATGCAGAGGTTGTGCGGGGCTACACACATGAAAACCAACCTGGTGTATTTGAGGACATCAGTCGCCCATCGCTGTCATCAGACCAGGACTACATTGAGTCCTTCATAGATCATTCACAGGCAGGCTTAAGACCACAATCTCCAGAGTCAGTGGTATCTCAAAGTGAACATAGGCCCCTCTCTCCTGACTCACCTGTCCCTCAGTTCCATCCTCCTCATATCAGTTGTGATGTGGAACTATCAAGGCAGAGGTCATTTACACCAGAATCATTAGCTTCAGACTGGGAATGTAGTAGTTTGTGTCTGGAAACCCTGTTTGACCAGACCAGACCAGATTCACCACGGTCTGTTTTGTCGGACATGGGAATTGATAAGTTATTTAGCAGCAGAGCATTGTCACCAGAGTCTGTGTCTTCAGATTTGGACTTTTCACTCCTTCATACTTGGTTATCAGATGTTAGAGCATCCTCACCTGAATCTGTGTCATCAGTTGAACAGTGTTGTTGGTCTCCTCACGTTGGGTTCAACCAGATAAACCATCAACAATGTAACTATTACTTGGAATACTCAAAAAGTACACCAATGTCACCTCTTTCAACAATATCTGATGTTGAGTATTCAACATATTATTTAGAGGATTTGTTTGATGAAAACAGACCAGATTCACCAGATTCTGTGACTTTACAAGATGAAACTGTTAGCTCAAAAACAACTTTGACGGCATCTCATCCACTGTCCACTGGAAGACCTTTTACATATGCAGAGATTGTACGGGGCTACACACATGAAAACCAACCTGGTGTCTTGGTGAATAAGTTATTTGACTTTGGACCTGTTTGTCTTCCATCACTGTCATCAGACCAGGACTACATTGAGTCCTTCATAGATCATTCACTGGCAGACTTAAGACCACAATCTCCAGAGTCAGTGGTATCTCAAAGTGAACATCGGCCCCTCTCTCCTGACTCACCTGTCCCTCAGTTCCATCCTCCTCATATCAGTTGTGATGTGGAACTATCAAGGCAGGGGTCATTTACACCAGAATCATTAGCTTCAGACTGGGATTGTAGTAGTTTTTGTCTGGAAACTCTGTTTGACCAGACCAGACCAGACTCACCACAGTCTGTTTTGTCAGACATGGAAATTGATAAGTTATTTAGCAGCAGAGCATTGTCACCAGAGTCTGTGTCTTCAGATTTGGACTTTTCACTCTTTCCGACTTGGTTATCAGATGTTAGAGCATCCTCACCTGAATCTGTGGCATCAGTTGAACAGTATTGTTGGTCTCCTCTTATTTCATTTAGCCAGATAAACCATCAACACTGTAACTATTACTTGGAATACTCAGAAGGTACACCAATGTCACCTCATTCAGCAATATCTGATGTTGAGTATTCCACATATTATCTCGAGGATTTGTTTGATGAAAACAGACCAGACTCACCGGATTCCCTTACTCTACAAGATGAAACTGTTAACTCAAACACAACTTTGACTGCATTTTTTCCACTGTCCACTGGAAGACCTTTTACATATGCAGAGGTTGTGCGGGGCTACACACATGAAAACCAACCTGGTGTATTTGAGGACATCAGTCGCCCATCGCTGTCATCAGACCAGGACTACATTGAGTTCTTCATAGACCATTCACAGGCAGGCTTAAGACCACAATCTCCAGAGTCAGTGGTATCTCAAAGTGAACATAGGCCCCTCTCTCCTGACTCACCTGTCCCTCAGTTCCATCCTCCTCATATCAGTTGTGATGTGGAACTATCAAGGCAGAGGTCATTTACACCAGAATCATTAGCTTCAGACTGGGAATGTAGTAGTTTGTGTCTGGAAACCCTGTTTGACCAGACCAGACCAGATTCACCACGGTCTGTTTTGTCGGACATGGGAATTGATAAGTTATTTAGCAGCAGAGCATTTTCACCAGAGTCTGTGTCTTCAGATTTGGACTTTTCACTCCTTCATACTTGGTTATCAGATGTTAGAGCATCCTCGCCTGAATCTGTAGCATCAGTTGAACAGTGTTGTTGGTCTCCTCGTAGTTCATTTAGCCAGATAAACCATCAGTATTGTAACTACTACTTGGAATACTCAAAAAGTACACCAATGTCACCTCTTTCAACAATATCTGATGTTGAGTATTCAACATATTATCTAGAGCATTTGTTCAATGAAAACAGAGCAGACTCACCAGATTCCCTTACTCTACAAGATGAAACTGTTAACTCAAACACAACTTTGACTGCATCTCTTCCACTGTCCACTGGAAGACCTTTTACATATGCAGAGGTTGTGCGGGGCTACACACATGAAAACCAACCTGGTGTATTTGAGGACATCAGTCTTCCATCACTGTCTTCAGACCAGGGCTACGTTGAGTCCTTCATCGATCTTTCACTGGCAGACTTAAGACCAGAATCTCCAGAGTCAGTGGTATCTCAAAGTGAACATAGGCCCCTCTCTCCTGACTCACCTGTCGCTCAGTACCATCCTCCTCATATCAGTTATGATGTGGAACTATCAAGGCAGAGGTCATTTACACCAGAATCATTAGTTTCAGACTGGGACGACAGAAGTTTGTGTCTGGAAACCCTGTTTAACCAGACCAGACCAGACTCACCTTGGTCTGTTTTGTCAGACATGGTAATTGATCAGTTATTTAGCAGCAGGGCATTGTCACCAGAGTCTGTGTCTTCAGATTTGGACTTTTCACTCTTTCAGACTTGGTTATCAGATGTTAGAGCATTCTCACCTGAATCTCTGTCATCAGTTGAACAGTATTGTTGGTCTCATATTTCATTTAGCCAGATAAACCATCAGCATTGTAACTATTTCTTGGAATACTCAAAAAGTACACCAATGTCACCTCTTTCAACAGTATCTGATGTTGAGTATTCCACATATTCACTAGATTTGTTTGATGAAAACAGACCAGACTCACCAGATTCCCTTACTCTACAAGATGAAACTGTTAAATCAAAAACAACTTTGACTGCATCTCTTCCACTGTCCACTGGAAGACCTTTTACATATGCAGAGGTTGTGCGGGGCTACACACATGAAAACCAACCTGGTGTATTTGAGGACATCAGTCTTCCATCACTGTCATCAGACAAGGACTACATTGAGTCCTTCATCGATCATTCACTGGCACACTTAAGACCACAATCTCCAGAGTCAGTGGTATCTCAAAGTGAACATAGGCCCCTCTCTCCTGACTCACCTGTCCCTCAGTTCCATCCTCCTCATATCAGCTGTGATGTGGAACTATCAAGGCAGAGGTCATTTACACCAGAATCATTAGCTTCAGACTGGGACGACAGAAGTTTGTGTCTGGAAACCCTGTTTGACCAGACCAGACCAGACTCACCACAGTCTGTTTTGTCGGACATGGGAATTGATAAGTTATTTAGCAGCAGAGCATTGTCACCAGAGTCTGTGTCTTCAGATTTGGACTTTTCACTCCTTCAGACTTGGTTATCAGATGTTAGAGCATCCTCACCTGAATCTGTGGCATCCGTTGAACAGTACTGTTGGTCTCCTGACATTAGGGTCAACCAGATAAACCATCAGTATTGTAACTATTACTTGGAATATTTAAAAAGTACACCAATGTCACCTCTTTCAACAATATCTGATGAGTATTTCACATGTTATCCAGAGGATTTGTTTGATGAAAACAGACCAGACTCACCAGATTCCCTTACTCTACAAGATGAAACTGTTAACTCAAACACAACTTTGACTGCATCTCTTCCACTGTCCATTGGAAGACCTTTTACATATGCAGAGGTTGTGCGGGGCTACACACATGAAAACCAACCTGGTGTCTTGGTGGATAAATTATTTGACTTTGGACCTTTTTGTCTTCCATCACTGTCATCAGACCAGGACTACATTGAGTCCTTCATAGATCATTCACTGGCAGACTTAAGACCACAATCTCCAGAGTCAGTGGTATCTCAAAGTGAACATAGGCCCCTCTCTCCTGACTCACCTGTCCCTCAGTTCCATCCTCCTCATATCAGTTGTGATGTGGAACTATCAAGGCAGAGGTCATTTACTCCAGAATCATTAGCTTCAGACTGGGAATGTAGTAGTTTGTGTCTGGAAACCCTGTTTGACCAGACCAGACCAGACTCTCCACAGTCTGTTTTGTCAGACATGGAAATTGATAAGTTATTTAGCAGCAGAGCATTGTCACCAGAGTCTGTGTCTTCAGATTTGGACTTTTCACTCTTTCAGACTTGGTTATCAGATGTTAGAGCATTCTCACCTGAATCTGTGGCATCAGTTGAACAGTATTGTTGGTCTCCTCATGTTTCAATTAGCCAGATAAACCATCAGCATTGTAACTATTACTTGGAATACTCAAAAAGTACACCAATGTCACCTCTTTCAACAATATCTGATGTTGAGTATTCCACATATTCACTAGAACATTTGTTGGATGAAAACAGACCAGACTCACCAGATTCCCTTACTCTACAAGATGAAACTGTTAACTCAAACACAACTTTGACTGCATCTCTTCCACTGTCCATTGGAAGACATTTTACATATGCAGAGGTTGTGCGGGGCTACACACATGAAAACCAACCTGGTGTATTTGATGACATCAGCCTTCCATCACTGTCATCAGACCAGGACTACATTGAGTCATTCATAGATCATTCACTGGCAGACTTAAGACCACAATCTCCAGAGTCAGTGGTATCTCAAAGTGAACACAGGCCCCTCTCTCCTGACTCACCTGTCCCTCAGTTCCATCCTCCTCATATCAGTTGTGATGTGGAACTATCAAGGCAGAGGTCATTTACACCAGAATCATTAGCTTCAGACTGGGACGACAGAAGTTTGTGTCTGGAAACCCTGTTTGACCAGACCAGACCAGACTCACCACAGTCTGTTTTGTCGGACATGGGAATTGATAAGTTATTTAGCAGCAGAGCATTGTCACCAGAGTCTGTGTCTTCAGATTTGGACTTTTCACTCTTTCAGACTTGGTTATCAGATGTTAGAGCATCCTCACCTGAATCTGTGGCATCAGTTGAACAGTATTGTTGGTCTCCTCACGTTGGGTTCAACCAGATAAACCATCAACATTGTAACTATTACTTGGAATACTCAAAAAGAACACCAATGTCACCTCTTTCAACAATATCTGATGTTGAGTATTCAACATATTATTTAGAGGATTTGTTTGATGAAAACAGACCAGATTCACCAGATTCTGTGACTTTACAAGATGAAACTGTTAGCTCAAAAAGAACTTTGACGGCATCTCATCCACTGTCCACTGGAAGACCTTTTACATATGCAGAGGTTGTGCGGGGCTACACACATGAAAACCAACCTGGTGTCTTGGTGAATAAGTTATTTGATTTTGGACCTGTTTGTCTTCCATCACTGTCATCAGACCAGGACTACATTGAGTCCTTCATAGATCATTCACTGGCAGACTTAAGATCACAATCTCCAGAGTCAGTGGTATCTCAAAGTGAACATAGGCCCCTCTCTCCTGACTCACCTGTCCCTCAGTTCCATCCTCCTCATATCAGTTGTGATGTGGAACTATCAAGGCAGAGGTCATTTACTCCAGAATCATTAGCTTCAGACTGGGACGACAGAAGTTTGTTTCTGGAAACCCTGTTTGACCAGACCAGACCAGACTCACCACAGTCTGTTTTGTCAGATATGGAAATTGATAAGTTATTTAGCAGCAGAGCATTGTCACCAGAGTCTGTGTCTTCAGATTTGGACTTTTCACTCCTTCAGACTTGGTTATCAGATGTTAGGGCATCCTCACCTGAATCTGTGGCATCAGTTGAACAGAATTGTTGGTCTCCTCAAGTTGGGTTCAACCAGATAAACCATCAACATTGTAACTATTACTTGGAATACTCAAAAAGTACACCAATGTCACCTCTTTCTACAATATCTGATGTTGAGTATTCAACATATTATTTAGAGGATTTGTTTGATGAAAACAGACCAGACTCACCAGATTCTGTGACTTTACAAGATGAAACTGTTAGCTCAAAAACAACTTTGACGGCATCTCGTCCACTGTCCACTGGAAGACCTTTTACATATGCAGAGGTTGTGCGGGGCTACACACATGAAAACCAACCTGGTGTCTTGGTGAATAAGTTATTTGACTTTGTACCTGTTTGTCTTCCATCACTGTCATCAGACCAGGACTACATTGAGTCCTTCATAGATCATTCACTGGCAGACTTAAGACCACAATCTCCAGAGTCAGTGGTATCTCAAAGTGAACATAGGCCCCTCTCTCCTGACTCACCTGTCCCTCAGTTCCATCCTCCTCATATCAGTTGTGATGTGGAACTATCAAGGCAGAGGTCATTTACACCAGAATCATTAGCTTCAGACTGGGACGACAGAAGTTTGTGTCTGGAAACCCTGTTTGACCAGACCAGACCAGACTCACCACAGTCTGTTTTGTCGGACATGGGAATTGATAAGTTATTTAGCAGCAGAGCATTGTCACCAGAGTCTGTGTCTTCAGATTTGGACTTTTCACTCCTTCAGACTTGGTTATCAGATGTTAGAGCATCCTCACCTGAATCTGTGGCATCAGTTGAACAGTATTGTTGGTCTCCTCACGTTGGGTTCAACCAGATAAACCATCAACATTGTAACTATTACTTGGAATACTCAAAAAGTACAACAATGTCACCTCTTTCAACAATATCTGATGTTGAGTATTCAACATATTATTTAGAGGATTTGTTTGATGAAAACAGACCAGATTCACCAGATTCTGTGACTTTACAAGATGAAACTGTTAGCTCAAAAAGAACTTTGACGGCATCTCATCCACTGTCCACTGGAAGACCTCTTACATATGCAGAGGTTGTGCGGGGCTACACACATGAAAACCAACCTGGTGTCTTGGTGAATAAGTTATTTGACTTTGGACCTGTTTGTCTTCCATCACTGTCATCAGACCAGGACTACATTGAGTCCTTCATCGATCATTCACTGGCACACTTAAGACCACAATCTCCAGAGTCAGTGGTATCTCAAAGTGAACATAGGCCCCTCTCTCCTGACTCACCTGTCCCTCAGTTCCATCCTCCTCATATCAGTTGTGATGTGGAACTATCAAGGCAGAGGTCATTTACTCCAGAATCATTAGCTTCAGACTGGGACGACAGAAGTTTGTTTCTGGAAACCCTGTTTGACCAGACCAGACCAGACTCACCACAGTCTGTTTTGTCAGATATGGAAATTGATAAGTTATTTAGCAGCAGAGCATTGTCACCAGAGTCTGTGTCTTCAGATTTGGACTTTTCACTCCTTCAGACTTGGTTATCAGATGTTAGGGCATCCTCACCTGAATCTGTGTCATCAGTTGAACAGTATTATTGGTCTCCTCTTATTTCATTTAGCCAGATAAACCATCAACATTGTAACTATTACTTGGAATACTCAGAATGTACACCAATGTCACCTCTTTCAGCAATATCTGATGTTGAGTATTCCACAAATTATCTAGAGGATTTGTTTGATGAAAACAGACCAGACTCACCAGATTCACCAGATTCTGTGACTTTACAAGATGAAACTGTTAACTCAAACATAACTTTGACTACATCTCTTCCACTGTCCACTGGAAGACCTTTTACTTATGCAGAGGTTGTGTGGGGCTACACACATGAGGGGGACAAATTATTTGAGTTAACACCTTTTTGTCTTCCATCACTGTCATCAGACAAGGATTACATTGAGTCCTTCATAGATCTTTCACTGGCAGACTTAAGACCACAATCTCCAGAGTCAGTGGTATCTCAAAGTGAACATAGGCCCCTCTCTCCTGACTCACCTGTCCCTCAGTTCCATCCTCCTCATATCAGTTGTGATGTGGAACTATCAAGGCAGAGGTCATTTACACCAGAATCATTAGCTTCAGACTGGGATGACAGAAGTTTGTGTCTGGAAATCCTGTTTGACCAGACCAGACCAGACTCACCACAGTCTGTTTTGTCAGACATGGGAATTGATAAGCTATTTAGCAGCAGAGCATTGTCACCAGAGTCTGTGTCTTCAGATTTGGACTTTTCACTCCTTCAGACTTGGTTATCAGATGTTAGAGCATCCTCACCTGAATCTGTGGCATCAGTTGAACAGTATTGTTGGTCTCCTCACGTTGGGTTCAACCAGATAAACCATCAACATTGTAACTATTACTTGGAATACTCAAAAAGTAAACCAATGTCACCTCTTTCAACAATATCTGATGTTGAGTATTCCACATATTATCTGGAGGATTTGTTTGATGAAAACAGACCAAACTCACCAGATTCCCTTACTCTACAAGATGAAACTGTTAGCTCAAAAACAACTTTGACTGCATCTCTTCCACTGTCCACTGGAAGACCTTTTACATATGCAGAGGTTGTGCGGGGCTACACACATGAAAACCAACCTGGTGTATTGGTGGATAAATTATTTGACTTTGGACCTTTTTGTCTTCCATCACTGTCATCAGACAAGGACTACGTTGAGTCCTTCGTAGATCATTCACTGGCAGACTTAAGACCCCAATCTCCAGAGTCAGTGGTATCTCAAAGTGAACATAGGCCCCTCTCTCCTGACTCACCTGTCCCTCAGTACCATCCTCCTCATATCAGTTATGATGTGGAACTATCAAGGCAGAGGTCATTTACACCAGAATCATTAGCTTCAGACTGGGACGACAGAAGTTTGTGTCTGGAAACTCTGTTTGACCAGACCAGACCAGACTCACCACAGTCTGTTTTGTCAGACATGGTAATTGATCAGTTATTTAGCAGCAGAGCACTGTCACCAGAGTCTGTGTCTTCAGATTTGGACTTTTCACTCTTTCAGACTTGGTTATCAGATGTTAGAGCATCCTCACCTGAATCTGTGTCATCAGTTGAACAGTATTGTTGGTCTCCTCATATTTCATTTAGCCAGATAAACCATCAGTACTGTAACTACTACTTGGAATACTCAAAAAGTACACCAATGTCACCTCTTTCAACAATATCTGATATTGAGTATACCACATATTCACAAGAGGATGTATTTGATGAAAACAGACCAGACTCACCAGATTCCCTTACTCTACAAGATGAAACTGTTAGCTCAAACACAACTTTGACTACATCTCTTCCACTGTCCATTGGAAGACCTTTTACATATGCAGAGGTTGTAAGAGGCTACACACATGAAAACCTACCTGGTGTATTGGTGGATAAATTATTTGACTTTGGACCTTTTTGTCTTCCATCACTGTCATCAGACAAGGACTACATTGAGTCCTTCATAGATCAGTCACTGGCAGACTTAAGACCCCAATCTCCAGAGTCAGTGGTATCTCAAAGTGAACATAGGCCCCTCTCTCCTGACTCACCTGTCCCTCAGTTCCATCCTCCTCATATCAGTTGTGATGTGGAACTATCAAGGCAGAGGTCATTTACACCAGAATCATTAGCTTCAGACTGGGAATGTAGTAGTTTGTGTCTTGAAACTCTGTTTGACCAGACCAGACCAGACTCACCACAGTCTGTTTTGTCAGACATGGAACTTGATCAGTTGTGTCCTTCTACTGCGGGAGACTCTCCTTTTTTACATAAGTCACAGGAAGAGCTCACCCAACCCAAAGATATTCCACTTGAATCCTTGGCATCATTTTCAATGCCGATGTCGATGGAGCACAGAGTGGCACACGAGCCAGTATTTCACAGTCACCTAATGTCACATTTGTTTGATCCCTTGTATAAGGGAAAGTCTTCATGTCGTGAAATCAGGACCAGGGAATTTGTCATTGAAAAATAGTCACACCACAAAAGCCTTACATACATCTAACACTACCATTGCATCTACATTGTCTCATTTCACATTAGAATACAAAACATGTTCAGCACATCAGCTTCTTTCATCACTTCATTCATTCGTTTAATTTCCCCTCATAGTCTGTAATAGCTGATACTTAATTTGAGCCTCGAGGGATAGTCTTTTCATTTCAGAATTTATGCTTGAGTCACCTGAAATATCATTGTTAGGTTACCAAAGTCCTTCATGTTCAACTGTCTTGTTTACATATAAATAGGCCACTTTCACCAGAATCATTTGCCTTATTTGATGAGTTTACGCCCCCTTTCTCCTGACTCAGAAAATGTGTCATTATCAACCTTGTTTTTGTTTGCTTTTGTCTGAAAAACAGATCAGTTTCATCTGATCTAATGAAGGTGGAGAGTAACTCTACTGATTCAAATTGTTTTTGTCAAGTTTCCTTCACCAGTAAGCCAATACATGTTTAGTCAATCCTTCAATATCGGTTGTCCGAGTTAAGACTGTCTTCCCCTCAAATATTTGAATCAGTAGTAGATTTAGATGATGTTTTATAATGGATTTATATCCTGAAAGTCTGATGCCACCAACACCTGAGACAGGAGCCATAGCTCATAGCTCCCTCGTGACCATTCTTTTTTTAGCTGTCCTCCATTGACAACAGAGGACCTAGACTACATCAGTTCAGATCACATATCATTCTTCAGTTGAGTCACATTCCATCTGTAAAGCCAAATTCTGGACTTCTTCATTGTGTCTGGCCTTTGAGGAAGATTTCCCCGAACACACTTTATCAAAAAAGACAATCAGCGAAATGAAGACCACTCGTGCCTGAACTCAAATGGACTGACTCTGAATTACAACTAAAGATTATTCGTACCCAACATATGATTTCCAAGAAAATGACCAGAAAATCCATGAGTGAGGACAAGAGCAAATTTGGTAAGACCCTGAAAGCTCTTGCTCAGCACTGATTGCAGTGTTGCTTCCAAAAGTAATACATTTGGCAGTAATACGTGTGGATGTAGATTAGAACCTTTGCCTAAAGCTTCCATTAATGACATTCAAATGCTTTACTGTCTTGCTTTGGCATGTATGCATTTGAGTAAAAGGAATGATATTTCAGTGAAGCAGAACTAATGGAAACTAGAGTGACTGTATCTTCATAATATTATCTTTTTTACCCTCATTGTGATTCCAACACCTTAAAGATATCTATATAATGACAATGAAGAGTTTTTGGAAGAAGTGTTTGACTGAGACAAATACTGTAAACTGCTGAAATGCAGCCCTTCATATAACTCATGTTTTTAAATGAGTGTGAAACATGCATGTCCACCATCATGTCATGCTAAGAGTTCATTTGTGCCCAACTTTAATCACGTCATCCACTCAATAAACTATTGCAATATATGCATTTTTTCCAAAAATATCAACCTCAATTCATCACTTCACACAATGAATTTAAAACGTGTGTCGATTCTACTATGAATGGCTTAGATGTAGTTGGGTTACAAGTGAATATTCTCATTTAAGACACTGCTACTCTATATAAAACAGTCTGTTCATGACATGTGCATGCTTCATTTGTGCTTTCATCTGGAAAAAACAAAAACAAAATCATAAATCATATTTGTTTGTTTTTTTCTCCACTCCACCTTATCATTTCTTGCAGGTATCCACAACATCTTTCAAGACAAATCTTTCTGAATCGTCAAAACCAAAACATATTGATTCTGCACAGTGTCAGGTCTTTTCGAGCGAGAGCCCCTCGTTAGACACATTTTCCATTCAAAAATTAGAATTGCCGATCCCATTTATCTTTGGCCAAAGTACAACACAGTCTGAACTCACTCTAACTCATCAAAGTAGCTTCCAACAGGAAAAATGGGATGTGATGTCTTTCCCTGAACAATGTGAAAATTCTGGTTTAGCTGAACCAAGTTCATCAAACCCAGACTCAATTAGTCAAACTGCCAAGGACAAGGACAAGGACATACCAGTGGGTAACATCATCATGTCCCCAGAATCCACTCCAACTTCTGGGTCTGGGTCCCCTCATCTTGACCAGCTACTGTCAGATCTGGAGGAGATGAAACTGAAGTTTAGCCCAGAGACACTTGATCCACCTCTGTTAGAATCTTCTGACGAAAGCCCCGAATATAATGAAACGTTTGAAGACCTTTCCCCTGAAGATCAGTGTCCTTCACTGTCTGATGACACAACTCTCGGAGTCACAGAGACGTATCATTTCCAGACAATTCAAGATGAGCCTGAATTGCTCCCTCTTAGTGAATCATCGAGTGATGAGTCCCTTTCAGTCCCAGAGTTTCCCCAAAGACTTTGTGAAACCGTGCAACCTCTGAGCTTGGCTTTACCTCAGAGTGAGATGTTTCCTTTGCCCAAAATAGCTGCAGAGTGTCATTCTCACACGGCTGAGAACAATCTCGCAAATCAGTGCGAGAACAAGTCTCAGGAATCAGCTACAGGATCAAATGTCTCAATGAATTTGACCGAAGAAACTTTAAATCAGACGATCCCAGATCAACTTCCCCATTTTGGGGTGGCAACTTCTGTCGACACGATTCAGACGGAAGAGTTTCCCTCTCCGTCTTTTTCTGATCTCTCAGCTGAGGCCGATCATTTCCCTTGTGGCTTTGAGGAACTGATCCAAAACCCGTCTTCACTAAACGACGGACAGTATGAAGAGTGTTCAGAACAGAGAACCCCAGAAACCTTTGACTGTTTTGCCTCTGAGGCCACTTCTATAAAAGATGTGACTGTTCCAACCACTGATGAGGAAGACTGCATCCCTCCAGGATACGCAGAGGTTGTGCAAAGTGGTGAATCCTCAGACCCAGAACCGTTCTTTGACTGCGAACAAGCGGCGTCCGATTTCTCCGAGACTGAGCCCGACGACCGCGAGTTAAGAACCTGGCCGAGTGGCGCGCTGCCTCGTGTGAGTCACTCAAGAGTTCTTGAAACAGTAAATCGAGGAGTGCTGTTGTCCTCTGGAAGCGAAGATTACGAAGATGCTCCTTTTGGCCAAGAGCCTCCTGATGATGAGCATAAAGAGAGTGAAGAATCACACTCTTCAGACGCGTCCGATGAAGAATTTACCTTGTGCGAAGCTCCGCAACTACCCCCTATCTGTAAAACTGGGGCAAATGTTGAAAGTGCTAATTCTCTGGCAAGGGTAAGATGATATTTGGTAAACTATTCTAACCTGCAAGCTTTCCCCCGGCTATATTTGCTTCAGAAGGACACGACTGCTAACCCTCTTGCCCTCATGGACTGGATCTAAAACTCCCTATAACCCTTATTTTTGCTTTGATTCCAGATTGAACTAGTCCTAACTCAGCATGCAACTTTGCTGCCTGTAACCAGCTGTATCACTTTACTGTAATAGCATTGGCTACACGTTTTTTCAGCAGCAAAAAAAAGCATATTCTTTCTGCAATTACCTCAAAGCATGGTATGCTGTACACATATTTTTCCAAGCTACAGACTGCCATGTTGTGCTTTCCAATGCAAACCACCAATCACTTCAATCAATCGTCAACGGAAAGTGCACCATGTCACTCTGCTTACGCCGCCTACTTTGCTGAAAACATAGCATCCGTATGTTATTATCATTTATTCGACAGTAACGGATTTGTGTTGCCCGGTCAGGAGATCACCGCAGAGCTCGGATCTATGTCAGAAAGTTCAGACGATGAATTTTTGACCACCAGAATAGTGCGAAGGAGAGTTGTCATACAGGTATCTGATTTAACGTGAATGATGTTTTGTTCTAAATGAGCATGAAGGGGCGTGGATAACAGAGATCGACTCTAACCCAAGCAAGGTCGTCATTGCCAAGTATTTACTGACTAACAACCTTAAAAAATGGGTAAATGGAGAACAAGTGAATGGATGAACTGTTAATTTGCTTTGATGGCTGGACCCCACGAAGGCGTCGTGACACTGCAGTGAACAACTCTTTGTGGGTTTATCTGACGACATGAACCTTATTCCCCCCGTGAATGCAAGTTTGTTCGCTGTATCCCAAACCTCCCCCTTTCTCTCACTGAATCACTTCTGTTTGTTTCTCTAACGTGCACCGGTGTCGTTTTTTTATGAAACAACAACAAACATTACATGGATCCAAGATGGCGTTCCTGATCATTGTTTATCCTGATTCCCTTAAAGGCCGATGAGATGCCTGACTTCCCCGCTCACTCGGTAACGGAAGAAAAATATCGGGATGAAAATGGACACCTCGTTGTCAAAACGGTAAAGTTTTAAAAACCTATTTTTTTTGTCTCATTGTCGTGTTGTTTGCATTTCATTCAGACGTAGACAGCAACGGTCCTATCAGCACGATGACCCGACTGTTTTGCCCGTTCATGTTTAGGCCTAGGTTATCCTGAGTCTTGTTGTGGTAGAAGGGTAGGGTTAAGTAAGGGCTAACTAGCCCTTCAAAACGGAGCTTTTTCCATTTTTTTCATAAAGCTAACGTTAGCAAGTTGTGTGGGACCGTATCTATGTTCCCCGGGTCCTATGTTCCCCGCTTTGTTTGTGACTGGGGAACAAAGGACCCTTTCTCTAAAAAAGGGTCCTATGTTCCCCGCTGTTCACCCAAAGGGTCCTATGTTCCCCAGCTTTCACCCAAAAAGACCCGGGGAACATAGGACCCTAACCCTTACCCCTTACCCTAACCTGAATCCCAACCCCAACCCCAACCCTTACCCTTACCCTTACCCTTACCCTTACCCTTACCCTTACCCTAACCCTAACTCTTACCCTTACCCCTTACCCTAACCCCAACCCAAACCCCAACCCTTACCCTGACCCTAACCCTAACCCTTTACCCTGGAGCTCCACACCCAGGCTTCCACAAAGTGGGGAACATAGGACCTTTTTTGGGAAAAACGGGGAACATAGGACCCAGGGAACATAGGTACAACCCCAGTTGGGTAGCTATACTAACCTCAACAAAACGTGTTTCAGTCGTCTGTACGCCATAGACTGTGTCTACTTCCATTTCCAGGCATTGAAGACATCTTCTTACATGTCTTTACTTGACACTTACTTTGAACACATGCTTCTCCTTAGGTTACCCGTAAAATAGTTCGCAAATGCGTGTCTGTGGACGGCGTGCAGCGGGAAGAGGTGTCCGTGGAAGGAGCTCCGCAGGACTCCATCAGCGTGGCGGAGGGAGATGGCTACTCCAAGGTCGTGAAGCGGACTGTGCTGAAGAGTGAAGGAGACCATACCGAGGTATATTACGACGAGTTTGTTATCAAGTTCCTTTACGACAGAAAACACGCCAACGTCTACTTTTCCCTTCTGAACCTAGGTCACATTTGCCGAATGTGAAGGTTTCTCAGCATCGAAGCCGGAGACGGCCGAGGGCGGTAAGGTCAGCCTCACGGAGAAGACCGTCGTGATGGAAGGCGAAAGGACGATGACGCTGCAGGGCGATCCGTCTCTGTCCTCTGACCTCCCCACAGCCCAAGACGACTTCAAACAGGTTTGTCAACAGCCTCGTTTCACCGTTAACCCAAACTTTTGTATCACTACATCATGTCAAAGGAAGTGTTTTCTCTGTTTAACGACACCAGGCACTAAGTTATATAAGTGGTTGTAGCAGGACAGAGCTCCCCCATGTGGTCGAGCGAGAGACGCTCAGAGAAGACGGTACAGTGGTCAGGAGGTGTGTGAGCGCTGGAGCCGGTTGTGTTGCGTTCGTGTGAAGTTCTTAACACGATTGTGCCGTGCTGTGGTTTAATAAAGTACTAATACACTAATAAAATATTATTATTATCATATTATTACTTATAGGAACAAGTCACAGCTAGAGGATCACGTTGCTAACAATACTGTGTGGCGCAATTCACGTGTACTGGGCCATCAGCAAGGTTTAGAAAGTACAGATATACAAACTTGTGTACAGAAATACATTATAAATAAATAGTAGTAGGGTATGGGTGCATGAAAACGATGATGTAAGTTTAGATTCGCAGTTGAACTCTATTATTAAAGCATAATAGTGTTCACCCGTCCAGTTTTGATGGCTCATGGTGACCCAACATCTAAGAAGTCCTTGGTTTTGTCTTGAAGTCTTGAAGAAGTGCTGTGGTTGTGACTTAATTCAACACAAACGGATGACTCTACACTCTTAGAAATAAGGGTTCCAAAAGGGTTCTTCTACAAGGGCTGAGGTTCTACCTGGAACCATTTGCTTCTGAAAAACCCTTTTCCCGAAGAAAGGGTTTTTCAAGGGTTCTTGGTAACACTAATGGTTCCAGTAAGAACCATTTTGATCCAGAGAACCCTTTAAAAAACCCTTTTCCAGAATAAAGGGTTTTAAAAAGGGTTCTTGGTGGAACCCTCCAAAAGGGTTCCAGGTGGAACCTTTAGAAGAAGGTTCTACCTGGAGCCAAAAAGGGTTCTCCTATGACAAGCCGAAGAACCACTTTTGTGGTTTGAGTGTATGCTGGATTAACACAGTTTATTGTGTGCGTTTTGCATCTCTCACATAAACAGTCTTACAAACATGTAGCCGAACAGCGTTTTTTTTTCGAGGATTATTATTGAACCCCGTCTGCGTTTCCAGGGCTCTCATGCGTAAAGGTCGCACCCTCCGACGGCGGACGGCGGTGAAGGGAGCTGGACGGCGCGAACGCGTTCTCCTCGAGCAAGCGGACAATCCCGGCAAAGGATCCGACGTGCGTGATCTTCAGCAGCATCTCCACCAGCTCTTTCATCATTACCACGAAGACGGGGAGGAGGAGGAGGAGGAGGAGGAGGAGGATGATGAAGAGTAGAGGATTGTCTAACACTCCCTCCCTCCCCTCCCTCTAACTTCCTGGTTCTGTCCATGCTAAAGTCTCTCCCCTAATCCTATGCATTAACCTACTGCGATCCCAGTGTGCACCACGAAGCTACCACAGTCTTCCTATTTAAGTCCAGGAAGATGACGTCTTGGCATTATTATTATTATTATTTTTTTTTTATTATTATTATTATTATATTGATGTTGTTTCGCCTTTTTTTTTTTGTGACCAAAGAAACACGTTTTGTTGTTGATTTTTACTTTCCACGTCCAATCTGTCTTTTATTATTATTATTATTATTATTATTATGAATTATTTGTCCTTATGCTGTGGTAGAGGGGGGAAAAAACCTGTGTAATAACACATGAACTAACTCACGCTCACACTCTCTTGACGGTAAGGAAACACTTTACCTGCAAAAACACTTTTGGTAGGTGCTTTAACTGAAAGACAGCACTGCCTCTTATAACCCGTTTCTCAGATGTTCGTAACTTTAAAAACAAAACTGTTTCACTCAGTGATGTCACACAGACTGAATCAACTGCTGCTGCTGCTGCTGCTGCTGCTGTGTTTTGTGTGGGCTCTGTGTAATCTGTCTTTCTGGAATTATATAGTATCTATAATCTAGACATTACTGACATCTGTAGCCTAGGAATTAATAATAACCACTCGTGTGACGTAGCGCAGGCATGACTAATCAACACCGGTCGTTATGATCCTCGCTTTGACTGCTTTGTCGTTTTATGGATTGCACCTCTGCCTTTTCTGTCTCTTTGTCTCTTGTGTTTTTACGCGTGATGATAATAATTCATTTTTCAATCGTACGGCTGGTGAATGAATGCGTGAGCGAGTGAGCGCGTACTCGTTAGTTTTCTCCGTGCATGTGTCGGGTCAAAATACTTTAATTTATTTAAAGTGTGAATGTTTGAAGATGTCTGAATTCTGCAAAGGATCATTTATTTAATCTGGAATTTCTTCACTCATCTTTTGAAACAGGAAGTGTATCATACCAGGTATCGGTACAGCTGTGGCGTGGAACGAGTGAAGAAAAAAAAAAAAACAGTATTTATTTATTTATTTTACACAAATCGCATTTGCACTCCTTGAATGTTAGGAGAGGAGGGAAAACGTTGCTTCTTGTGCACTGGATATGTGGATATATCAGGTGAGAAAATAAAACGCCGGGCGTACACGTGTCGACGCAGGTTGAGAGCTTAAATATTATCGTTAATCACAGCTCTGAGTTCCGCTACTGTGCGTATGTACGACAATGCAATGTTATTTCTTTCACTCTCTCACTGTTTACTTTAGCGATTTAGAGAAGAAAAAAAAAAAGTGTAAAATGCAAACTAGTGGAAGTTCACTGTGACAGGTATGCTTTTACTTTGAAGGATCAGCATCCCTTTTTTCTCTGTTCTGACGACAGTTATATACATAATTATACAATGCATATACATATCTATAAGGGCATGTATTACTGTATTACAAAACTCAAAAAGACAAAAACAAAATGGCTGCAGTGTCTATGGCTGATAGAGAATAAAAGTCTACAAATGTACTGTGCTGTGTGCGTTTTCAATGATCATGGAATTAAAAAAAAAAAAAATGTTAGGCTGCACTCGACAAAAACGACATATTTAAAAACATACAACATTCTGCATGTGATTAATCTTCAAAAATCTGACAATCTGAGAAGTACACTCTTAGAAATAAGAGTTCTTCTACAAGGGCTGAGGTTCTACCTGGAACCATTTGTTTTCCAAGGGTTCTTGGTAACACTAATGGTTCCAGTAAGAAAGGGTCCTATGTTCCCATTTTGATCCAGAGAACCCTTTAAAACCCCTTTCCTGAATGATGGGATTTAAAAGGGTTCTTTGTGGAACCCTCCAAAAGGGTTCCAGGTGGAAACCTTTATAAAAATGTTCTACCTGGAACCAGAAAGGGTTCTCCTATGAGGACACGCCGAATAACCTTATATGGTTCTACTTAGCACTTTTATTTCTAAGACTGTGGAACCATTTGCTTCTGAAAAACCCTTTCCTGAATAAAGGGATTTAAAAGGGTTCTAGGTGGAACCTTTATAAATTTGGTTCTACCTAGAACCAAAAAGGGTTCTCCTATGAGGACAAGCCGAATAACCTTATGTGGTTCTACTTAGCACTTAGCAGCAATCAAACAACATTCATTGAAAAAGTAAGAATACTATAGCTACTGTGGCTGTTAAATATATTTTTTTATATGTACAGTTACACATTTATACACTAAGTAATAAGTAATAATAATACTTAGTAATAATAATAGTAGTAATAGTAATAATAACAGTATAATGAGATATTTTATTAACTATACTATAAAAAGAAAACAGTAAAGATGGTATGTGTTGTTTTCAAGACGTATATATTTTACCTCTTAATATATGAGATAAATGTTCAACGTCATACTTTATCCACTAGAGGTCACCGTAAAGTCAGAAAATAAAGTGAAGAGCGTCGACTTCATCAGTTTAAATCAAACCTCAGGAGTTTGTGTTTATTCGAGAGAACAGTTAAGCGCAGTAAAAAAAAAAAGTCTAAATTTAACGTCGTGTAAGCGAGTTTTATGTGTTTATTTTTGACCGTGTAGGTGAGAAAAGAGAAATTCCAGCACATGGCGCCAAACCACTCAGACACGTGGTGTGTTAAAAGAAGCAGAGCAGGAGAATGAAGTGATGCTGCAGATCTGTATTATCATATTATTTTACAATTATTCATTTTCCCCTCTGTTGTGCTTGTGTTTTTTTAAGGACACAAAAACAACACGTTTGAGCTCATTATCACACCTTTTTAGTCGATTTATTTATTACATAAACAATGTTAAGCCCGACCATTGCCATCGCTGGCAACAGGTACACACCATATAAGGAGCGGTGCATTGCACTGACATCATACTTTATCGTCCAAAGAAATGTTTTATATATCGTATTTTTTTTTTTTATCCCCCTTTAGAAAAACAAAACAAAAACAAATGAAAAGGTGCACAAACGGGTATAAGGAAGACATCCACACGTTTATAACTCTCTCACAGGAAACCCTTCGTAACCAACAAACAGAAGAATGAGAAATGAACTTCCTCTCGTTTTTTTATACAAAATATAAGGAGTGCTTCTTCTTTCCCTCTTCAGATATGAGGTTTTTGAGATGTAACGCTGTGTTTTATAGCGTGATATCGCAGGACATTTAATGCACGACGTTAACGAATGAAAACTCGAAGATATTATAGTACCATATCATGGTCTTACTCACAATAACCCCCCCCGCGCCCTCCCCCTCATGCACTACACGATAGTCTTGAATTGTCTTATATTACATATATGCTACATTCTCTTATTTCTTATGTCACTGATATTAAAGGCAAAAACATAAGCTCAATGCAAAAGTGTCAGCTGCTCGGCTTTTTCCTCACATTTTTCAAATCATTAGCATCATCAGACAAATCAAACAGCTCATAGCAAACAGAAATGTAGCCCATAATAAACTGGATTTTTTTTTTTTACATAAAGTCTTAATTCCTCTGACGGGAAGAAAAAGCAACATTTTTTTTTTTTTTTTTTTTTTTTTTAAACCAACGATCACAATGTATGTACATCACCAGAATTAAAGCAAGCTCGTTTTTAACATTCTGAATCTCCCAAATGTTTTTCGTATTGCGGCACACATAATAAATACACGTTAAAAATACAGAACTAATCGTTTTTTCGGGGAGAGGGTAACAGGAAGTAGATCTTTTTTTAAACATCTCTATTTTTTTATATTTCAAATGCATACCAAAACATCTTAAAAAACAAACAAACAAATGTCAATATATGCTTGTTTTCGTTATGTGTGCAGGCCCCGCCCACCCCCCCACCCCCCGCGGTGTCGTCCGTTAATAAAATGCCGTAACAGTAACATGTATTGATATCCTGTGCGATGTTATGTCCTTAAAGAGGGGCCAAAGGTCGAGGAGCAGCATGGGGTCGGATACAGTCTGCCCCCTACTGGATGTTTTTGTGTTGTTTCTGTTATCATCCATTAACTGCAACAAAGAAGAAAGAAATATAAGGAAACATAAATATGAATCAAATTACATAGAAAAGTCACATTTTTATTCATCAAAAGAGTTGCAAATTGAATAGAAAATAAAGTCAAGACATTGAAATAATGATTTTTTTTCAAAATAATCATTTTGCCCTTCAAACACAAGGGTTTTCTAACCGTCCAATAACCTTTTAACGCCGTTAGCAAACACAATGTAGCATTAGAACACTGGAAACGGGCCTTAGAAATAAGGGTTCCAAAGGGGTCCTTCTTCAAGGGTTGAGGTTCTACATGGAACCATTTGCTTCTTTCCCAAAGACAGGGTTTTTCAAGGGTTCTTGGTAACACTAATGGTTCCAGTAAGAACCATTTTGATCCCTTTAAAAGCCCTTTTCTGAATAAAGGGTTTTAAAAAGGGTTCTTGGTGGAACCCTCCAAAAGGGTTCTCCTATGAGGACAAGCCGAAGAACCTTATATGGTTCTCCTTAGCACTTTTATTTCTAAGAGTGTACACCTATGTACATATTCCAATAAAAACCAGATGTTTGCAGCTAGAATAGTCGTTTACCACATTAACAATGTATAGAGTGTATTTATGATTCATTTAATGTTATATTCATTGAAAAAAAAGGACGTTTCTAAGTGAGCCCAAACTTTTAAACGGTAGGGTATATTATAAGGAAGTCCAGTTTATCATGAATATAAAAATGTACACACTAACCTACACACATGACTTCATTTAGTGTCATAATTAATCCTCTTTTCTGGAAAGGTTGTGCATTATTAACATCTACTTGTTAGAGGCGTGGCGACATAATCCTTCATGATTATATGTATTATGTGTCAGTAAAAAAAGAGAGACCAAGTGACTGATGTCATGAAATTTTACTTCAAGTTAAAGGTGTATTATGTAATATGGCCATAAAATCCTCCTAATATGTCACAGAGACTCAGGAATAATGTTCATATAACAAACTGAACTCACCAACAACAACAGTACAGACACAATATTTGCATTAAAAAAAAATATTTTGCAGACTGCAAATCATGTTTTGGCATGTGGCGCCACCTACTGCCGTCTACCAATCATTGCAGTCAGTAGCGTCTCAGCTGCCGAGCAACCACGGGTTGCCAGTTAGGTCAGAAAAAGAAACCTAAAAGACCTCTGTGTTTTGAATTTGAATGTAGTAACCGTTTTTGGCCACATTCTTACATATGGCACCTTTAACGTTTTTGTGCAGAGATTCAGTAACAGGAGCTTTCACGAGGAACCTAACACTAAGCCGAAGAGGAAAAAGCCCATTTAATGGTTGAAGTTTTGAGTGTCTGCACGCACGCTCATCCAGTTTCAGTTAATCACCGGGTTGCTGCTGGGTTAGGATTGAGAAAGTAGCAAAAACAGGAAGTTTTCTGCAAACATGCGTGGACACATTTTTTTCAGATGAACAGTTCAGATTCTCTTACTGGGAGGGGATGCTGGGCGAGCCCGAGCGGTGGAAGTGGATGTTCTGCCACTTGCCGTCGCGGCGGTGCCAGACGCGCGTCTCCTCCGACTGCATGGTGCGCGGCATCCCGCCGCCGTCCATGTACTGGGTCAGCCGGATGTAGGCGATGCACGCCGCGTTCTCCCCGATGAGGTGCACGTGCGGGTTCAGGAGGATGGTGTGCACGGGCTTGTTCCCTTTGGACAAGGCTGGAAAATCAGGCAATACAGCGGGGCTAAAAAGAATACACTGATGATTTTGCGCGGAAACGAAAGCGTTAAATTCTCTCAATGTGTCGATGTTGGATGGTGGACAAGCACAGACCTGCCAGGAGATTGAGGTTTCTGGGACGTGACGGCTTGATTTGATCTATTTTTACAGACACTGAAGAATATTCCACTATGTATAGCAGTCATTATTCATGACAGATTCTGTGCTCCGGGGTAGTTCATACACAGTCATGCTCTTGTGAACTCACACGCTCGACTCCTGGGAACATATTCACCATTAACTAGGTGCTTACCAACATATGTAAGTAGCATACTAGGCCTTTATTAGTCATCGTTATTCTACATAACCTCTGTTATGACATGAAATAAGGTTTTTCCAACATAAGGTGCTTAATATTTACTAATAAAGGGCTAGTATGCGACTTATATGCATGTTAGCAAGCACCTAGTTAATGGTGAATATGTGTTCCTTAATCTAAAGTTAATTAATCTTAATCTTAATTCATGTTTGACAAGTGTAGAGGCCATTTTCCAGGATGTTAAATTACAACTGTAATGGTAAATTCAATTTATTCTGTCTCAGAGCTACAAGTGCCCATCACCCTATACCTGCACAACACAGAATACCAGGTCCTTTTGTGTATTGTGTGTTGTATATTGTGTAATTAGGAGGAAGGAACTCCCTGCGGATGTTGTAGGAAGCATTCCTCCAATAGACAAAGTGGTATGGCTTTCCTGGCCATGTTTTCACACCTCTTTGTCTACTGTAGGTATCGGGGAGCCGACTACAGGAGACAAAGAGGTGTGAAAACATGGCCTGGAAAGCCAGACTCCTTTGTCTATTGCAAAAGGGGAGTTGCTCATGTGTCATAACAAGTCGTTTCCAGTGAGAAGCAAACAGGGAGTTTTATCAACTGTGCTTCGGGGGAAAGAATGCATGAGAAAAGTCAGAAAATCGAGCCAATTCCGTTAAAAACGTCCAAGTTAAAGTTTGACTCCTTTCACCTTTCAGAAACACAGCTGCTGTAACTCAGTGATAACGCTGCTCGACACGCACAAATTCTCAAATTCCACTTTAGATACAGTACCGTTCAAAAGTTTGGGGTCACCTATACAATTTGTTTGTTTTCCATTAAAAGTCAGACTTTTATTCATCAAAAGAGTTACAAAATTAATAGAAAATATAGTCAAGACATTGAAAAGATTGGAAATAATGATTTTTCTTCAAAAGCTGTGCTAACATCATTGCACAAGGGTTTTCTAATCATCCAATAGCTTCTAACGCCATTAGCAAACACAATGTACCATTAGAACACTGGAAATGGGCCTCTATACACCTATGTACATATTCCATTAAAAACCACATTAACAATGTATAGAGTGTATTTCTGGTTCATTTAATGTTATATTCATTGAAAAAAAGTGCTTTTCCTTGTGACCCCAAACTTTTGAACGATAGCGTACATCATCTTTATTATATTACATAAAAATGCGCATTCTCTGGTCTCACCGTTCTCAAAGTAGAAGCGATGAAAGTCGTGTCCTTCCACCAGGTTGCCCAAGGCCTCGGGTTCAAACGTGGTCAGACCAGGATCACAGATCTTCCTGCGGGTGACAAAGCAGCCGAGTACAGAATCATCAAACGTCAAAAGTTGAACGATCGTCTTAGATTAGTTACAGGAAGCAGGAACTTACGCGTAGGCCTCGAAGTCTCCGTTGTTGATGGACTCGATCAGCTGCTCGGTCACTTTGATGATTTCCTGTTTGCGAGCTGCAACACAAAAGATCACCGAACATTAACAACTTCACACACACACACACACAAGAATGACAGCTACAGATGGGTTCTAGTCTACAAATTGGCAAAGGGGTTTTCAAATTTATTAGAAATGGAAGGCGTTCGAAAAGCTAGTTTTTTTTCCCACAAAGCTATAATTTAAGAGAAGAAGAAGAAGAGAGCCTCCCATGACTAATAATGATATCAGGCAGGTTAATGCAGGATGAAGTCAGGATTCCTTTGAAAACATGGACATAGATGCATATACTCCAGATCTAACTACGTGATATTGGTGGTTACCTTTATTGTTATTGGTGCAGGCTGAGGGATATTGAAAAAAGTACTTAATTTGTGCAACAAAAATACATTTTTTTAAATATATATATATGTATATATATAAATATATGGTAACACTTTAGATTAGGGAACACATATTCACCATTAAAGGTGCCATATGTAAGAATGTGGCCAAAAACGGTTACTACATTCAAATTCAAAAACACCGAGGTCTTTTAGGTTTTCGTTTTCTGACGTAACTGGCAACCCGTGGTTGCTCTGCAGCTGAGACTCTACCGACTGCAATGACTGGTAGACGGCGGTAGGTGGCGCCACATGCCAAAACATGATTTCAAAACATAAACATGATTTGCAGTCTGCAACATATTTGTTGTAAACTGTTGTTGTTGGTGAGTTCAGTTGCTTTAGAGTTATGACATAATGCACCTTTAACTAGGTGCTTACTAACATGCATATAAGTCGCATACTAGCCCTTTATTAGTAAATATTAAGCACGTATCAACACCTTATGTCGGAAAAATCTTAATTCATGTCGTAATGGAGGTTATGTAGAATAAGATGCTTAATGATTACTAATAAAGGGCCAGTACGCGACCTAGTTAAAGGTGAATACGCGTTCCCTAATCTAAAGTGTTAACGTATAGATCATTTATTCCTTGAAAGACATAATCTCTAGTGCCAACATGAGCGCGTATGGGGTCATTCAGGAACTAAAGAAGAGGATCTAGACACAAAAACACAACAGGAAAGTATATATATTCTTATTCAAGAAAAAAAGGGATCTGGATGGAAGAAGCCGGTAATGTATGGGTTAAAAACAGAGGTTTCAAAGGGAACAATAACCAAAAAAAAGAAGTAGGGAAAAACTATAGGAGCAAAGAGACTTTGAGAGCAGTTTTCTACGATGATGACTGACAAGAGAGTGGCACCTCCCTCACCGCGGAGGTGACTTACTCTGAACTGAGGAGGTGGGCGTCTGTCTGGAGTCAGACATCTGTGAGGAGCGGCTCTGAGAGCTCAACATACCACTCACTAAGCTGCCTAGACGACGGGCTGTTGTCGAGTGTGTGTTTTATGGGCGTACACGTGTGTGTGTGTGTGTGTGTGTGTCAGGGCGAGTGGGAGATTTATGGATTCAACAAAATGTTTTTTTTTTGTTTTTTTTTGTTAAAAAGGGTGGAAAGAAAAAAGGAAAAACAAATAGATTTATTAAAGCAAGCACAAATTTCATCATCATCCTCAGACATAAAATGTGATCAAATGTGAGGGAGGGACCGTTGGTGTAGGGTTAGTGAGAACAGGACGATGGAGAACATGCAGGAGCGATAAGAACCAAGAGGATCAACGCTCACCTTTCACGTCCTCGTCCTCGATGGTCGTGTTGGCGCTCTCGATGGACTCCTTTAAGAAGCAACAACACACACACACACACGCATTAGTGCTTTGTGCATTTGGATAAAATACAGTGTCAGGGTTTGTTAAAGCAATAAAGTTACCTTTGAATATTTCACTTGGGCTCAAACCAAGAAAACACAGTAAAATCTCCTGGGTTTGATTTAAGGGGTGGAAAGTAACGAAATACATTTACTCAAGTTACTGTATTGAATACTTTTTTTGTGTATTTTTTAAGTACAATTTTACACGAGTAAGTATTGACTCAAGTATTGTACTTAGTTACTTTATAAATCCTATACATTACTGAGTAAAAATAAACAATTCAGCGCAATGAAGACCTACAGGGGGGGAAATACTTCTACTACTTTTACTTCTACTTGAGTAATATTTCATCAAAGTATCGGTACTTTTACTTGAGTACAATATTTTAGTACTTTTTCCACCTCTGGATTTCAGGGACATATAATAAAAATATAGGGTTTTTGTTGTTGTTGTGATACCTTGTTTCCGTCGATAGGATTGTGAATCACAGTCGTCTGTGGTTCCTGCGACAGAGAAAGTGTTGGGAAAAACATAAATAAGTGGAAAAAAAATACAAATATACACAACGTGTTGTAGTTTTTTTGAGTATTTCCTCTCCGTCATGTGTTCAGTTATTGATTCTATTATTAAGCTCCTTGTACTTCACAAGTTTCACTTTCTTGTTTTTATTATGCAATCCCATATTTGGATCCTTTATTTTTCATTGTCTGTGTTTCCTGATTTGGACCGTACCATTTGCTGATTGCATTCGCCTGAGCTGTAGCCCCGCCCCCCTCCACACTCACCTGCTCCTCATCAGCTAATCTCCTCTGCAGGCTGCATATAAACAGGCTCATTCCCTCACTTCTCTGCCAGATTGTCTCCTGGTTGGACCTCTGTATCTTCTCTGTCGTGCATGTAAAGAGTTTATTTTTATTTTTTAGGGTAAGTTCTGCAATAAAGTGTTCAATCTCTGTGGGTTTAAAGTGAGCTGTGAACTCTGATGCCTTGAATCTGACACGGCTTCTCTCTAACTCCTAACCCTCTGCTGCTGGGAGTGGATATAATCTCACTTTTAAACTCCGCTCGTAGATTACACGTGTCAAAATGAACCAAACTGATTTTAAGTCGAGCCTTCTTCAGTCTTCATAGCTTCATCTCCCTGTCTCGATGTCATAATCCGCCTTGGTAATCGCGCGTCCACGGCTTTTTACGGAATCGATCTCTACGACCGGCTCAGTCCCTCCTAATCTAGATTACTAGATTGTGTGTGTGTGTGTGTTTGTGTAGTGATGGAGAGAGAGAGAGACGTGTCACGTGTCTGTGTTCATGCGTAATCATCTTGACGACCGACGAGGAAACAGAAACTGACATCATGCAGCAGCAGCAGTAGTCATCATCACGCGCTGCAGCCAGTCAGCTGACACGTGCACGAGCCAATGAGCGACATGCACGCGTAAAACTCTAAAGAACGTATGCTCCAAACTTCATTTAGCGACAAAGCAGGAGTTCATGCATATTATGTTGTAAGTGTATAGAGATATTGGAGGTTTGGGTCGGGTCGGGGTGAGGTAGAGGTAAAGGTAGAGGTAGAGGTAAAGGTTGCCCCTAACTACAGATTTAGGAGCACATTACTCAAAGCCAAATTCAACTTATTCTGACATTTTTTAAATCCTACAATGGCAAATAATCTTAAATAATCCAGTCGGTCCAAAGCAGCCAAGCTCAGTAAGCCTCATACATGCTTTGCTCATTCAGATCAATGAATAAACACATCATCAATCTGAATTATTATTATTATTATTATTATGAACATTTACATGCTGTGCATTCACAAACGTTTCATTCAGGGAGAGCCTAAAGTGGAGTTTTTTTTGTTATTGTACTCAGGAAACAGGAAGTGATGCGAGCCCTGGCTTTGAAAAGGGTGAACCTGTACCTCCTCCACAGGAGGGGAGGGGGGGGGGGGTGTGAGGGTGAAGGTGCGACTGTAGGAGGAAGTTTGTTGTGTGTGTGTGTGTGTGTGTATACCAGTGCAGGGGCAGGGCCAGTGTCTTTAGGACTGGTCACTGTGTTGGCTTTGTTGTTGACCTGCAGGGGGCAGTGTAGAGGGGGAGCAGGGGACATGATACATACACACTTTTCGGACACACACACACACATGAGCCCCCACACAAACACACGCTATAAAGACCCTTCACCTGGCTTTATCGCGTGTTTATCTGTGATTACTACTTTTATTATTATTATTGTTGTTTTCGGACACCTATGGGACACAATTCACTTCCCTGGCATGACGTACTGTGGGCCTGCAGACGCACAATCACACATTTCAGTCACACAAACTCTCAACACAAGTGCACGTCTGCTTCATGTGCTCACAGCCATATTTCACAACAGCATTTAAAAACAGACATAAAAAGGATGGTGAGGATTGAAATAGACTGTAATAATAACTCGTATACAGTCAAAATAACTGTCCCTGAATGATGTGAAGAACAAAATGCATCAAACTAACACTAATCATCGTCTGGCACTGATCATTCCAACACTAATGCAACTAATGCACAGTAACAAGGTTGTTTTTTGGGGGGTTTTTTTCCACTCACCTTCACACCGTCTGCTTTCTTGTTCAGCAAACTCTTGGCTGCTGTGGACGGAAACAAAAGAGGCGACACTTTCAGTGCGAGAGGTGATTTGCAAAAGCACGAGTCTGTAGGTTTAACATGCGTCCACTGTGCTCATCGTCAAACTCCAGGTGCAAACAAAAAAAATCCAAACTGCAAGGTTCCACCATGCAATTACAACAAAAGTTGTTTTCCTGCTCGATACCAGTTAGTGCAGTCACTTTTTATTCATGTTTTGGATGTGGGATGTACTCCTTACACTCTTAGAAATAAGGGTTCCAAAATGTGTTCTTCTACAAAGGCTGAGGTTCTACCTGGAACCATTTGTTTTTCAAGGATTCTTGGTAACACTAATGGTTCCAGTAAGAAACATTTTGATCCAGAGAACCCCTTAAAACCCATCAATCCATCCATTATCTACCGCTTTATTGTCGCGGGGGTGCTGTGCCTATCTCAGCTGACAATGGGCAACAGGCGGGTTACCCCTTAAAACCCCTTTCCTGAATATAGGGTTTTAAAAGGGTTCTTGGTATCACACAGGGTTCCAGGTGGAACCTTTTCCAGTTATAGCTGGAAAAGGGTTCTTTTATGAGGACAAAGAACCTTATATGGTTCTAATTAGCACTTTTATTTCTAAGAGTGTAGTGCATGTAAGGCGTAAGGTGTCCATACCATGACATATGACCACTACATGTTGGAGATACAGGCCTACAGGACATGTAAGAGTCTCCTCTCTCTGCTTTGGTGCTGCACTTGTATACCCACAGCTTTATAAGCTGGCTCGTGTGTGTGTGTGTGTGTGTGTGTGTGTGTGTGTGTGTGTGTGTGTGTGTGTGTGTGTGTGTGTGTGTGCCAGGGCCATCTGTGCACTCTGAGCACACGGCGGTCTCATCTTGCGGAGGTAACTCCATCCCACTCATGTGGACACACAGACCTGAGTCTCCAGAGAATCATTTGAGCATGATTTTTTTTGGGGGGGGGGCATGCTTTAAATGGCATGCACTTAACCACTACACTCTTAGAAATAAGGGTTCTTCTACAAGGGCTGAGGTTCTACCTTGGAACCATTTGCTTCTGAAAAACCCTTTTCCCGAAGAAAGGGTTTTTCAAGGGTTCTTGGTAACACTAATGGTTCCAGTGAGAACCATTTGGATCCCTTTAAAACCCTTTTCCTGAATAAAGGGTTCTTGGTGGAACCTTTATAAAAAAGGTTCTACCTGGATCCAAAAAGGGTTCTAAGAGTGTAGTGCTGCACACACAATCCAGTTCCTGGCAGTAAGAAGAATCTGTAACATTTTAGATTAGGGAACACATTAACTATACTCTTAGTAATAAAAGTGCTAATTAGAACCATATAAGGTTCTTCGGGTTGTCCTCATAGGAGAATCCTTTTTTGGCTCCTCTGGGTTCCACCTGGATCCCTTTTGGAGGGTTCCACCAAGAACCCTTTTAAAACCCTATATTCAGGAAAGGGGTTTTAAAGGGTTCTCTGGCTCAAACTGGTTCTTACTGGAACCATTAGTGTTACCAAGAACCCTTGAAAAACCCTTTCTTCAGGAAAAGGGTTTTTCAGAAGCAAATGGTTCCAGGTAGAACCTCAGCCCTTGTCGAAGGACCCTTTTGGAACCCTTATTTCTAAGAGTGTAGGTGCATATAAGTCGCATACTAGCCCTTTATTAGTCAATATTAAGTACGTATTAACACCTTTATGTAGAATCTTAATTCATGTCGTAATAGAGGTAGAATAAGGTGTTAATACATGCTTAATGATTACTAATAAAGGGCTAATATGTGACTTATATGCATGTTCCTAAGCACCTAGTTTATGGTGAATATGTGTTCTCTAATCTAAAGTGTTACCGAATAATCTAAAGAACTTGCATCTCAAAAATCCATGCTGCTGACTTTCATCATCTCTTATATTGCAACTGCAAGCGTGAGGTTGAATATTTCTCTTTTTTAAAATATTAAACACCTTAAAACATGCATAATAAACTGTATATGAGGCTGGTTATAGTAGAAAAGGTGAGAAACACTAACAAACTTATTTATTTAGTTGGGCTGAACCACCTGCCCCTCTGACAAAATCTTACCTCAAAGAGGGGAAACCACAATCCAAACAAAAGAAGGACAGAAAATTGAAGAAAGGAAAACAAAAATAAAGATGAATAAAAGAGACAAAAGCACATTGTACTGTAGAGTGAAGAAGAGAGGAGCCATGCTTCATAATAATAATAAGAGATAGAGCAAAGGAAACACATGCAAAACAAGTATGACAGATAAAGAGAGTAAAGACTATATGTTATATTTGTACCAGGATCAGTGTTGACTACACATTTGTACCTACTTTGACGCATTTCCTCGTATAAAAAGTGTTTCTAACCGTCTGCTATTTTAAGAGAAACGTGTTCGGTTATTTATTTTTGGGCGGGATTTGAAGACTCGTCTGAGAGAAACATACCTGAGAAGTTTCTTGTGACCAGCAAAGTGGTCAATATGGCTCCCTGCAGCGATAGAAGAGATGGACAGAAGGAAGTAACGACGATAAAAGGAAGGAAGGAAGGAAGGAAGGAAAGCAGGAAGGAAGATTGATTATAAGGTTACAGCAAGAAAGTGAAGCAGAGCAAAAGATTTGGAGGGCAGCTTTCATAATCCCTGAGTTAACCTCCGATGTCTTCAGTGAAGGAAGCAGGGAGAGAGGAGCGAGTGTTGCGTAAATAGAAACCATGAAGGTCTCACCTTGAGTTTCCTCCTGGCGTTAAATTTCTTCAGGCACTCCACGGTCTCCTGCCTGTGCATCATGGACGCCACGGTGGACCGTTGCTGCAGGAGGAAGATAAAGGGGATTTGTTCACATATGGACATGGATGTGTTTGTGTTGTTGTTATTGTGTTCTTGAGTGTGTACGTGTGCTACGTACGCAGATCCAAGGGTGTTTGAGGGCCTCTGTAGCAGTGATGCGTTTACTGGGGTTGATGGTCAACATCTTGTTGATGAGGTCTTTGGCCTCGGGAGTGACCGTGTCCCACTCTGGGGATGGGAACTGTCAAAAAAACAACAACACCACCGTGTCAAAGAGTCATGTGTAAATGTAATTATCCATGTTGTCACTAAGTTTACCATGATTTTACTCATTTGACACGTAAGTAAAAGCATGTTTTTGCCATCCTAAAAAATGCCATTAGCAGATGTTGTTATAGTCTACGTCATACACAGGTATGGAGCTCCTCTGGAAGTCGCATAAATTAGTTTGCTTCTGTTGTGGAAATTTCTCTGCTGCTCGTGAAGAATGAAATGGAGAAACTTCTGCCGGCCGACAAGGTTTTATTTTCATTGCTAGGAAAAGGTCAATCTCCACAGGAGTGATCCTAGCTGTAGAAAGACCCAGAGCAGAGTGAGCCCTCCACATCCCGTCCGCACCCCTCCAATAGACAAAGTCTCCCCATTCGTCCGCCGGTGCCTACAACACCCATGAGAATCTTTTAAAACGCATCTTAAAACCCATTTTTACTCTTTGGTTTTAGACCCAGTTTTTATCTTTTCTGTAGTTTTATTGTATGTTTTCTTTATTTATCTCTGATGTACAGCATCAGAGATCTTTGTTTCAGCTGTTGTTGTTTTAAAAGTGCTTTATAAATAATAAAGTTGGATTGGTTCTTACTGGAACCATTAGTGTTACCAAGAACCCTTGAAGAACCCTTTCCTGAAGAAAGGGTTTTTCCAGAAGCAAATGGTTCCAGGTAGAACATCAGCCCTTGTAGAAGAACCCCTTTGGAACCCTTATTTCTAAGAGCGCAGGACACACGATGCCTACATATCATGAACGCACAATATTTTGTCTTCCAACGTATTTTAAGTTGATGAATTCAAATTCAAACTGTATGTTTTTTAAACTTACATCATAGGCCCCAGCCTTGATTTGTTGGTAGAGGCGATGTTGATCCTCGTCCCAGAAGGGAGGGTAGCCGACGAGCAGGATGTACAAAATGACACCTGGAAGAACGAGGGTAACGTGCGAAGTTACAAACAAATCACTCGTTTAAGACTGCATAATCCAGGATGAAGCTACATCGGTGGTCAGACTAAATAAAGCCTTAGATTGAGGCTTGAATTAGCTGCAGCTAAAGTCGAGTATTTACCGCAGGCCCACATGTCCACTGGTTTGCCGTACGGGTCTTTCCTCAGAACCTCCGGGGACAGGTATCCCGGGGTGCCGGCAAAACCTGAAGGAGTTTGCAATGGGGGGGGGGAGGAAAATGTGGAATGGAAAGCAGGGGAGCAGGCGATTCATTGACGACGCCGACTGATCGAGCGATAGATTGATTGATTCGGTGTCTCGCTCCAGAGTTCCTGACTGATTCAGGTTGAAAACAAATGGATGGATGAATACTCACCAAACCATGCCTGCTGGTCCCCTTGCACCTCGATAGCCAGCCCAAAGTCAGCCAACTTGACCGCCGCCCCCTTCAGCTTACTGGCCAATAGAAGGTTCTCAGGCTGGGGGGGGCGGAGTCAAACAGGTTAGAGGTGAAAGGTCACACGCTCTGGGAACAAGTCGCCAGCTGACACGGATCTAAAATCAGATTAGCCGCGACCGAATCCCAATCCGAAGCCGTCAGGGGTCAACGGTGCTAAACTGCTTTTAAATCAGTGTCTGAGGCAACTCCCTTTCTGCCACACAGAGGACAGAGAGACAGACGTGATGTGCACGGGACCACAACGGACATTTTCCCTCAGTCCCATGGATTATAAGAGCGTGGATTAGGAGAAGACATGGGGTGAATTCCAATTCCTTGCTTAACCCTCATTCTCAAAAATGCGCGCTCCCTCTAGTGCAAGTGCTGTCCCGATTCTCAGAAAAATTAAGTTGAGGGGCGAGTTTAAGGGCTGTATCGCCGCCCTCAATATTGAGATTTTCCGAGGCCACCCTTGGGAGCAAGGGCTACCCAGAATGCATTGCGTGTTTTCACATAAGAAAGATGGCGCCGAAAGCAGCCAAAACGAGTACGCTACAAATTAAGTATTTTCTTTGTTAATAGAGATATAAAAATGATGAAAACCATTGTATTATCTTAGTTTAGGCCCATATTATGGATTACTGACGTCATTGTTGTGAAACATTTATTTTTATTTTACGATCTTTTGTCAATAGTCGGCCGGTGCGGACAAGCTATGGTTTGCTATGGTTTACTTCTCAATAAGCCGTGGTGTGTGGTAACTGTCAGCTGAATATGTCCGTGGTTGTGGTATTTGTATCATCTTATAACTGACTGACAACCTAATAACTTGACTGAAATAAAATAATAAATAAATAATCCTGACGTAAATGTGTTCTTCTTCTTCTTCTTCTTTGGAGTTGACAGACTGGACGCAGCTTTCGCGTTATTCTGCCCCCTACAGTCTGAAGACGTATCTGCATTTAAGGGGTGTCCCATTTCTAAGTGTACAAAATAACCCTCAACACTTGGTTTTGAGGTGTCAGTTAAGATTAAGGGTTGAGCTTGAGGGTTAAGATAGGAATTGGAATTGGCCCTAAAGCACAGTTATGACCACCAATCCACTGTTAGAATCCATGAGTGGGAGCAAAATGCTCACTGCAAGGAGAAGGACACGGGGGGGGGGTGTAGAGGTGTGGAGTAACAGAACAACAAAAAAAGTGACTGTGCCACAACAGTAACACAAACACACACTAACACAATCAGAGATGTATGCAAGCCTCCAGCAAGCACATGTGCTCACACACACACACACACACACACACACACACACACACACACACACACACACACACACACACACACACACACACACACACACACATGGAAACAGGCGCAGAAAGGTCTTTTCTAACCTAAGGTCAGTCAGTGTGTGTGTGTGTGTGTGTGTGTGTGTGTGTGTGAATGAATAATGCATTTCCTCACATTTAGAGACAGCAAACACAGACGGGCTGTGAGCGCTCACTTTGTGGCAGACGCGAGACTCAACAGGACACAGACGCACTCTGACAACTGGATGCATCTGCATAATAATCTGCATAACCATGAATAAATCCTCCAGATTATGAAAGAAAAAATCTGAAAAAACTTCTCTCCTCGAGTCGACGCGGCGGCTCACTTCAGAAATATAATCACAAGAATCTTCAATAGATTATGAGAATCTCAAGCATAATTTGTGATGTAATTATGTCACCGGTGATAATTCCAGAGGTTCTGTCATGTGATTGTTCCAGTGTTATTATAGGTAACGATGTTCTAAAACTACCGAGCTACAACTAAACTGAATTGTAGATAAATTGGTCTTCGTTTTTGCACAACTTCATTCTGGAATACAGACTATTTGAAATTTTGACTTTTGCTTTACCTGCTCGTGTTGAAGGTTAAAGAATGACATTAAAGGATTTGATAATAATCCATATTTAGTGTCACACATTCTTTCATTCTTTCAGTCTACAAGTCAAGGCTTTGTCTTAATCCCCAATAAACTAAATAAAAACTAAACAGAATCTTCTAATCATTTGTAACTACAACTAAAAGCAAACCAAAAACAAAGTGTTCTCCACACATTTAACCAAAGCCTGTTCATGTCTAATCCTAACCTTAGTTTAACCACAATTCAAATCTTAGTTCTAAATTTCACCAGTTCCTTAGAAAAGGGTTTGTGTCAAGTTATTAGAACCAGGTTTTGGTCTCCATGATTGGTAGAATGAACACAATCATACACAAAAGTGCTAAGTAGAACCATATGAGGTTCTTCGGCTTGTCCTAATAGGAGAACCCTTTTGGAGGGTTCCACCAAGAACCCTTTTAAAACCCTTTATTGAGGAAGGGGTTTTTTAAAGGGTTCTCTGGACCAAAAATTTTTCTAGAACCCTTGAAAAACTCTTTCTTTGGGAAAAGGGTTTTTCAGAAGCAAATGGTTCCAGGTAGAACCTCAGCCCTGGTAGAAGAACCCTTTTTGAACCATTATTTCTAAGATTGTAGGACAATGATGATCTAAAAAAAAGAATATAATGTGTACAATAAGGCTTTATCGTTGAATGCATCCGTCCATAGTCGACTGGAAAACCCACGCACACACGTAAAAGAACATGCAAACATGCAGAAAAGGCACCAAAAGCGAATTCTAATCCTGTAAAAACCAGTATTGCAGCTAAAAAATCTAGCAAAAGTAATAGACTAGTACTAGATAAAACCATTATCCAGCTCTCATTATTAATAATAATAATAATAATAAATAATTTTTATTTGTAGATGACTCAACACCTCAGCGATGATACACACCTTCAGATCCCTGTGAACGATCCCATTAACATGGCAGTGATGGACGCTCTCCAGGATCTGCTGTATGCAGTGACTGGAGAGCAGCGACGAGCAAAGTGCAGGAGAGCGATGGCAGAAATGGAAGGAAGGAAGGATGGAAGGATGATGATGAGAGAGAAGTGAGAGAAGAGAGAAAAAAGGGAAGAGAATATTAGAGATATTACTAGAGGAGAAGAAACGATCCCGTAACCACGACAGACTGATGTTGTTCAAGCCGTCTTTTTCACGACGTACTGCACAAAACTAAGCTGTACAAGGTCCTACGACACACACACACACACACACACACACACACACACACACACACACACACACACACACACACACACACACACACACACACACACACACACACACACACACACACAGAGGTCTAGTATTGGAACATAGGCTGTGTATGATTAATGCTGCAGACTACGTGTCATTAATCACCTTTATAAATAACTATGAAACGCCAGAGCGAGGAGGCAGGTGCATCACACCTCTGAGACCATATGTGAAATATATATATATATATCTACACAGGCATAGAGTATATAGGTGCACACAGCTGCTGTGTGTGTGTGTGTGTGTGTGTGTGTTACCTGGCGTCTGCCTCGCTGTAGTACTCTCTGGCCACGATGTCCTCAAACAGTTCTCCTCCTGTCACCCTGTGGCAGGACAATGTTTGAGTCAGTTTCTGAAGAAGAACCGACTTTTATAGACTAAAATATTAAAATAAACTTGAATTAGAAACTAGATAGATTTTGTAGCATTGGTGCAAAAACGCCTCCGTTTTCGCGTTCAATCCAAGATGGCGGCCTTCCTGTAGGAGATGACCTACTAGCACTTTTTTTGCGTCAATCTTTAGCCCCTCCCACTTCCAATTTTCCACGTTTTTTTCACAGAACCTTTTAAATACGTAGATTTTCAGCAGGATTGATGCGGTCGCAAAAATCCGTGAGTTTTGGGGCATGTTCAGGCCCTCGAAAATGCGATTCATTTGGCGCAATAATAATAATAATACTAAGAAGAAGATTCTTGCACAGTCGTAATAAAATGAAATAGTCTTTATGGAACAATTAAAAGGGAGACAAAGGAGGTGCGTTCGTTTGTGTGCACCAATAACGTTTGTGACGACCTTAACTCGCCCGTTCTTAATCTATTTGCAAATATAAATTAACCCTTTTCTTCATTTTAAATTGTGAAAACAGTATTTTAAGGTGCATTAAATTGTAAATAACTGGAAAAATGGCCAAAAGCACTTAGTTACAGGACATTTTCTGGTCCTTTTTATGCTTAAAATAAACAAAAGAAAGTCCAGATGGACATTTGTGAGGGTTAGGTGTTGATGTTTACAAGTGTTAAAAACCATGCGTACAGTTATGTTCAATGCATCTGTTGGTACCTAAAACATTGAAAGTACGAGAAAAGCAAGAACAAAACAGTTCAAAGTTAAAAGGAAAATGAAAACGAGCCAAAACATGAACAACTGTCAGGGTGAACAAGGATGATCTGTAACAGTGATTTACTCACAGATCAAACACCAGATAGTGGAATCCCTCCTCTGATATGCTGTCATGGAGTCGCACTGCAGACGACCAGGTTTCACAAAAAGGAAAAAACACATCGTTTGATCATGAATTCACGACTTCATCCATCATTTTACAACTCGCTTGTGAAAAAAACGACGATCCGTGCGGGTTATCTCGTACGATCGCGGTGTTTAATAAATATCGAATATGCGGCTCGTGCTTCGATTGCTAAGGAATGAACACACACTTTAGTTCACAGACAGTATTTTAAGATGTGTTTATGAAGCAGAATTTAAGAGGGAGAACAAAGTGTGAGCGGAACACAGGAGCACAGATAGTTCTATACCGACGAGAACAAAAAGAGCGTGAAGGGTCAGTAGTTTACAGAGAGGCTCGTAAAGCTCCTGTGTCTGAGCGATGACACGCCTGAGAGCACACACATACATCATCATTAGATACCTGCACACACACACACACACACACACACACTTGTTCTCTCATATCTTAGAAGATAAATGGCCGTACAGCAGGAATCACAAGAGACCTGAACACAAAACTCTACTTCTCGTGGTGTCAGTGTTCACCTCACCGATGTTTGGGTGCTTCAGTAGACGGCAAATCCTCGCCTCTCTCTCCAGCTTTTGATGGTCTGGTGGGGGGAAAACAAAGACATTATAGAGATTATGTGAGATACTCGCTTTCTGAATCGTTCCTGAAAGTCAGTTAAGGAAGGAACCGAGACAGCGTCAGTGTGTGTTTCCTTATCAGAGCTAAAAATGTGCTCGGTTATGTGCCACAAACAGACAGACGACAGCCAGTCAGTCAGTATTGACCTGCAGTGTCACACTCACTCACTCACTCACTCACTCATTTTCCACCGCTTTATCCTCTGCATGAGGGTCACAATGTGCCAATCTCAGCTTACAGAGGGTGAAAGTTCTTGTCCGTCCATCACAGATCCACACGGAGACAAACAACCATTCACTCTCACTCTCACATGCAGAAAGGCAAACATCCATTTGTTATAAACCTGCAATCCCACCACTATATATATATATTACACTGATTCTTGCATACTGTACCTTTTTAAAACATTTACTTTGCTCACTTATTTGACAAAATAATAATTAAAATGATACATCAGGGTCTTCTTGCTGTGTCAGGAATATTTAAGTTATATTTAAAGGTGCCATATGTAAGAATGTGGCCAAAAACGGTTACTGCATTCAAATTCAAAATACCAAGGCTTTTTTTAGGTTTCGTTTTCTGACGTAACTGGCAACCCGTGGCTGCTCGGCAGCTGAGGCTCTACTGACTGCAATGATTGGTAGACGGCGGTAGGTGGCGCCACATGCCAAAAACATGATTTCAAAACATAAACATGATTTGCAGTCTGCAAAAATTTTTTTTTTTAATGCAAATATTTTGTCTGTACTGTTGTTGTTGGTGAGTTCAGTTTGTTATATGAACATTATTCCTGAGTCTCTGTGACATATTAGGAGGATTTTATGGCCATTTGCTTTAGGTTTATTACATAATGCACCTTTAATATATATTATTAAAATATTTAACTAAACTAACCATAAGTATTCTTCTATTAGGGTGCATCCAACCTGCAATCTCACCACTGTAAGTCACTAATTCTTACAAACTGTCCCTTTTTAAACATTGTCTTCACTTATTTGACAAAATAATAATTAAAACGATGCTTCAAACAGTTGAAATCATTATCCTCAAATCATTGTCTTTCTTTATTGTTATTATACATCATAATGTGGCAAAAGCACACAAACACAATAACTGTAATGTACTGAGATGTAACTTTAATTTAACCTGTTTCAGCCTTTTCCTCTGGACAGAGAGAGTGTGTGTGTGTGTGTGTGTGTGTGTGTGTGTGTGTGTGTGTGTGTGTGTGTGTGTGTGTGTGTGTGTGTGTGTGTGTGTGTGTGTGTGTGTGTGTGTGTGTGTGTGCACCAGGGTCTATTTTTCACCGTTTCTTTTTTTTTTTTTTTTTTTTTTTCCCATCAAATAAAATAGGACGCCTATTTTTTCCTCTCGTCCTCGCCTCCTTCCTGTGCCCTTCTCTCTCTCGATGCTATGGAAACTGTGGACTCTGTGCAGCTCAGAGCCGACGCCACAGGAGCAGCTTGTTCCCATAGGTACAGGTATCTGAACAGACACAACTCGGTGTATGGTTTTTAATGTGCAGACGAGCAGATATATGAGTTTAGTGAATAAAGTGAATAAAAAGAAGAATAAAATCCTCAGGAAGAGACAACGATGTAAATGGACAGCAGACAAAGTGAGGACAGATCCCAGTGCAGCTATTTTGTGTGGTCACTCACAAGTCTGCAATATGGCCTGTGAGAAGATTCCACTTTTTTGGTTTTCCTTTGACTCGCAGAGAGACAGAGACAGAATCCATCCTCACTAAACAACAACAACAGCAGCTCAGCTCTCGCGGTTTTCCGTGACTTGCAGGATTCTTCCGGACAAGGTCACTCTGCTGTCTCGCTGTCTCCGAGGCACATAAATCCATTTTCTTCGCCCCTTTCTTACTCGCAATAACACACAAACACACTCTTTTGAAGAAAATTTAAGATATTCTGCTTCTCCTTCTTCTTCTTCTTTAGGGGTCACCACCATAGTGGATCATCTGCCTCCATCTTGTCCTATCCCTTGTGTCTGTCCACACGTCCTCTTCTTCACAACATGTGCTCTTCCTCTTTACTTCCTGTCTGACAGCTTCCATCTGCTTAGCTGTAAAATAAATATCTTTGTAGAAGCGTCTACAACACTAAACTTCCTGTTTTATTTTGAAATAATTACCATCTGCTTCCTCTTGTAAAGTGTGCTTTTTGGAAACTAGTAAAAGGTGTTTTTCTCTTCAAAATGAGACTGTAGTCGACTGTTATCATTATAGCCTTGGTTCTCAAAGTGTGGCCCGCGAGCTAATGGCGGCCCGCAGGAACATTTCTGGCGGCCCTGCAGTGAATTACAGTTGATAGTTTTAATCCAGGAGCTAAGTTAAGCTTGTTAAATGCTTATTGAACATTACTGGATACAGACCAATAAGTGTAAACTGTACAACTATAAAAATGGGATTTCTTTCTGTTTTCTTTTCTTTCTTTTTTTCCTTTGGCGGCCCTCAGTCCAATGTTGGGTTCCTAAATTGGCCCTCAGGTATCAAAACTTGGAGAACCCCTGCATTATAGAGATCATTATAGTACATCAAATTATGCAGATTGTGTAAATATGCATTTATGCATGAATGAATCACTTGAAAAGTACATCCATAATAAGCAGGTCATCATGTTCCACTGATTTAGTATTTTCCACTGTACTGAAACTGTAAATGTCAGTGTCAAACTCACGGCCTCACCCCTTATTTTTTCTTCCCCATCTCCATCTCCATCACCTCCACCCTTCTCTCTTTCCCTCTCTCTCTCTCTCTCTCTCTCTCCTCCACAGGTAGTTCACCTCTCAGTCGGCTGGACAACTGTTGTCTAGCAACTCCTGCACCAATCAGTGTCAGGCCTCGCTCCTCGCTCCTCTCTCCTCTGCAGTGGAACCAGCCTTGCATGCAAATGGACAACACTGCGAGAGTTCACACACACACACACACACACACACACACACACACACACACACACACACACACACACACACACACACACACACACACACACACAGAAACTACGAAACTCCACACAACTACAGACAGAGTAACACACCCTGAAGGAGGAGGAAATATAATAAGTCTTCAAACTTTAACTTGATTTAAACTTGTTTTTTTTCCTATAATGCACTGTAGATTAGAAAATAAATAATCTTTACTTGTGCTATTTTTATTACAAGACCACTGTCACAAGGTGTGAGCAGTGGCGGAGCTAGACTTTTATCTTTGGGGTGGCAAGGGGGGGGGGGGGGCAAGGCTATTTCAGGGGGTCCACAGACTATGACAATGACTAAGCACACAGGAGATCAGATTAGTGTGTATAATTTGCAGGTTATTAACAATTTACACAATACACAATAATGACATCATTTTTACAAAAATAATAATAAAATGCTCTATCTCTCTCTGGTACTCACTCACTTAATGCTAACGTTGTTAGCTTTATACCCGTGGCTTCTAGCGAAACGATCGCTAATCTGAAGTGATTTTAAACAGCGAATCATTAGGACAAGTAGAAAAATAGTGCGATTAATTAATCTAATTAATCTAATTTTTAATCTCACCTAAAAATTGCTGAGAAAAGCCCTCAACTTGAGGTATTTCCATTTAAATGCATTATTACATTATTGTGGCAAATCAAAAGATTGATTATATAACAAAAAAAGTGGCTTTATTACGTAATTGGGGGTCCAATCAGATTTCAGGGGGGTCCAGTGCTACGCCACTGGGTGTGAGTGAAGGTGTGATTATTGTCCTCTTTTTTTTTAAAACAGTCACATAAATTAAATTACATTTCATACCTTTTGCCTGCCTGAACAAACCCCTGTTGTCTCAGACAGTGACAGCGAGAGGCTAATATTCTAAATGAGATGAATCTGATGTGTCATCTGTTATTATTCACGACTGTCTGGACCCGTGTGGTTTAATCTACGCTGATTTTAATAGAAAGCAACACCAAGAGGATGTTAATGGACTCACGACGCGCCACGTCTGCCTAATAAAGATAACTTTTCTTTCATTATTCGATGTTGTTTTTTGAAACTTGCTCCTGCGCAAAATATTTATGCCACAAATCAATTCTCCTGCAGCCACGATGTTACTGCTGTGTTCTGAAACCATGATCTCGCGTCTCGTTTCGGCCGCGTTATTAAGAAGGTCCGCCCCCTGTATTTGTTCCACGTGTGCACCTAAAGTAGGATTAACCATATTTAGGACAGTCTACTTGTCGTGCATGTGTGTTAGTATGCCACACATCATGACATCTGTGAGTGTACGGTAGCTGCAGATTACTATTCCACAGAGGTTCTGCAAAAAAGAGTTACTCACACAACTTTTCAGTAAGGTTGTGTAAACATCTTTTATGTTAAGAGGTTTGGAGAAGTGGGAGTAATTCTGGTCATTTATTGTATTGGGAATCCAAAAAATACAGGGGGGGGGGCAGATTTTTACAGCTCAAGCCAAGGAGACGTCTTTGTACTCACACTTCAGAGGAAGATATTGAAAAGCTGCAAAGTCATTGTCCACAGTTTCTAAAGCTGACCAACAAACCAACAAACTCTAACTCTGCTTCCTTTTCTGCCCGCCATTGTTGTTGGGATCGTCTTTCACGTTCTGGTGTCCACAAACCTCTCTCTGAGTGTATTTGTTGCCTCTTTAAAGACCTTTTTCTGGCAGTAATGGAGACCAAAACCTGGTCCTGAGGCAGAACCTCATTTCTGAGGAACTGCTTAAAGGCGCCATATGTAAGAATGTGGCCAAAAACGGTTACTACACTCAAATTCAAAATACTAGGTTTCGTTTTCTCTCCGTCGTTGCAGCTCAGACGTAACTGGCAACCCGTGGATCGTGCTAGGCAGCTGAGACTCTACTGACTGCAATGATTGTGAGACGGCGGTAGGTGGCGCCACATGCCAAACCGTGATTTCAAAACATAAACATGATTTGCAGTCTGCTAAAAATTTCCAATTGGTTCGGAGTGCCCTCAACCATAAAATTCCCCTCGTTGAGGGAAGTGACTTCGCTGTGGAATTGGGACACCACTATATGCAAATTAGCGTAGCGAATGTGCTAACCTACTTCACATGTTGACAATTCTACCGGTGTGGAGCGTGCTACTATTTTCATTCAGGAAAAAATTCCCAGCGGATCCAGCTGTTTGTTTTTCTCCGTCAACGCCGGTTTTTCGCCGTCCTCGTATATCACGCTATATCGCGAATGTGATCGAAATCTGACAAGTTCAGTACACGGTATTCGTGTTCAAGTGAACGACCAGGTACACGTGTCCAAAACACTGACAAAACTGCCAAGATGTAGCAGAGCTAGCTAGCTAGCGGGCTACATGACGGGCAAACTCTCTCGAAGCACTCGGCAAATAGCCGCTAGCCAGTTAGCTAGCTGCTTTAATAAATAGTCAGTTATTTTATGTCAATGTTGACATTGTAACGTGCTTATTTGCGAAAATATATTACAACGAAATTGTTCCTCGGCAGATTCGGCCGCCATCTTTGTTGAAAATAATCAGCTGGCTCGCTGAATTCGCAAAGCATCATGGGTAATTTCATCTTATGCTTTGTTTTAAGCCCGAATCAGAGCTCACTACTAAAATTTTATAGCCAGTTGCTTTAGATTACATAATGCATCTTTAAGTTTAGGGCATTCTTTGAGCATTAACTGGTTACGGTTAAGGTTGGATATAAGGTGTTTGGTTACTCTGTCCAGACGAATGGACGTCAAACAATCAGTATATTGTAGTATATTGAATAGACACAAGGGGGCAACACTGTTGTTTGCAGTAAAAGGTCCGTTTAAATGCAAGTTGATGGAAAATGAGCATACT